>NC_142503.1:22590588-22743455 GCF_057876585.1 Rhinolophus sinicus
GCGGTAAATCTCTTTCCCAACTTTGCCATGAGTCAGTGGCTTTGTGTTTACAACCATTGCCTTTGAGCCTCTCTGGTTCAATTGAGACAAACACTGAGGCTGTTTGGTAACATGTGTCCTGCCCCCAAACAAAAGGAAATTCATGTTAGGAAATTAATTCAAATTAATTGAATGCATTTGCCAGCAAGAGGACCCATACAAAACTAAACTACACTTAACAGAAAAAAATCAGGACCACTTGCATGAAGAAAGAAGTAAAACAGGGTCAAGTTCTGGGCTTTGCTACTGATGTTGTGAGGGATCAAGGGCATTCATCACCTTGCTGTGACTCAGTTTCCTCTTCTGCAAAATGAGGGGGTTGACCTGAAGTCTTTTCTAATTATTTGTTCACAACACTAAGTTTTCCCCCCAGAACTCTGATATTAAAAACAAACAAACAAAAAACCCCACAAAAAACAGTTGTACATATACAGTATAAATTCATGTATGTAAACAACTTCAAATGCATATTGGATTATTACAAAGTAATGAAACAAGGCTACCTGTGTATTTATGTTGGCTGCACTATAACACAAAGTTTCTATTTGATACAAGTAAGTGTTTGCAAATACTAATAGTCTTTTTCTTTTTTTCTCTCTCTTTTTTTTTTTTTTTGTCTTGGTTTGTTTGTTTGTTTTCAATAGTTGCCTGGTCAACTGAGAGTACTCCTTAACTGCGGCAGAGCAGGTTTTAATCTGAGGTCATCAAAAACAAAACAACCCCCCCAAAACTAGCTAACCAGGCAGCACTAGTTAATGCATTTGAATGTATCAATAATGTTGAGTATGCATTTTAATGGCACTTTTTAATCACAAGTTAAAATATATCTTTAAAATGAAATTGGAATAAAACATTTGAACAGTCCTGACAAGCCCTCTGCAGAACCCTGGGTTCACAGAGTGCCTGAAATCTACTGGGCTAGAGGTTCTCTAAGGCGTCTTATGGTCTGAGTCTCTGCTCCCTGCCTCTCCCCAATCCCTGAACCCCACATCTGCCCCTGTATTTACAATAAAAATACTTAATGAGTTCCTACTGTGAATCAGGCATAGATCTAGGCCCTTGGGACACTTCAGTGAATCTCCCCAAATATACACAAAACCCTGCATAAGAACTTTACCCTTGCACTTGTAGTGATTTAGCTTAATAACTTTGAAACAGCTACAGTGTATGCTGTATCAGATAACAGCCTAGTTCTTTTCTAAGTGACTGGATTTCCTACTCAGTGAGTTACCTATTCCCCAGCTGCACCACAAGATGGTAGATAATCTATCAACCCTCTAGCAGGCAACTGCTGAAGACAAGAGATCTGATTGTACTTTCCCTTCTCATTCATTGGCTAAACTCAGGGAACAGCTCTTTAGTCAAACAAGGTTCCCAGCAGACTCAGTCTTCCTTCCTGGAGTTTTGGGAAGCTTATAGGTTAGTAAGTCATTGACATTGGAATCCATTTTGTATTTTTTCAAGATGTTCTAAATAAAGTTGTAGGGGTTTTTTGTTGTTGTTGTTTTTAACACGATGCCCCATTCAGAAAAACTCAGAGTCTTCTCAAAATGCCCCCCAAGATGGACCAATGGAAGAGTGGCCTTTGTAAACCTGGAGATTAACGTATTGTCAAAGAAACTTGTTTTGTTAAAAGCCGTCTGTACCTTTAGAAACAACGCTCAGAAGACTCATCCAGCTGAAAGTAGAATATTTAGTTCTCCAGACTCTTAGAGAGTGTCAGTGGAGATTCAGATTATGTCATTTGAGTTCTGTGCTCTGTCTTCTTAACAACTAGGTTATTGCCTCCTAAACAGGAACAAGTCGACTAGACAAGCATGAGCGTTCTTGTCCAACAGGGGACACTTTCCCATGAGCACAGACTATGGAACTGGTGTAGGACTGTCCCTCCATCAGATGCAATTCAGATCTGCTGTTGGAAACAAATTAATCTGATTGGAAAGGGTATGTAGAGGATGAGGTAGATGCATTTATTGGGGGAGGTAGATACATTTATTGTTGATAAACAATTTTATCACCTCTTTTGACACTAGAGAAAAATTAAAGCATGAATTTTTCCAAAATTCACGAAATCATTTGGCTTATTTCTTGAAGTATAAAAACATCTTGTACTGAGATTAATTTAATCAAGAATGACAGCATGGTTGGAACTATTTAATATACTGCTTGCTCTCTTCCAGAAGCCTGGAAAGAGTAAGCCTTGCGAGAGTACGTGAAGTTTTTGTCCTCGTCCACCAGGGGGCATCAAAGTCCTAGGAATCGCTTTCCAAGAGCCCTAGATGGCTTTAAGGAGGAGGAAGAACACAGTGGGTTCTCAGGCTCAGAGCAATGCTCTGAAAGTAGTAATGTCCAATGCTTGAACTCCTCGACAACAGTACTGTCACGTGGTCGTACAAAAATGTGTGGACATGAGGACCGACTGAGAACTGACTCTCTTAAAGCCACTCTTCCGGTCGTCTAGTTTTGCCACTTGAGCCTCATGGAACAAGTCTGATCTGGCTTCTCCATGGCCAGATCTTCAAATATTTGCCTACAGCTCTCACGTTCCCTTGGAGTTTTTTCTCTACCAGAATAAATGCCATGGTCGTTTCGATATTTCTTATACAGTATTAGTATTTTTCTTTTCTGTTGCTGGTTACGGAAATGGGCTCTGATTTAGCTTTACCTGAGATGTCTCACGGAATCCAGAGAATTAAAAACATCTAGGACTCGAGAAAGCAGCTGCTGGAAATTCAGGGCAGGAATCTTTGGTCCTCTTACTACAGCCCTGCTTTTCTGCTTCTCATACAGCTCATGTCAGTGATTCTCATCTCTTAATTCCAAATTTCATCTTCCTATAAGAAACTCTGAAGACCCTCTTGGGATCAGAGGTCCACCCCAGATCAGTCAGCCTTGGGCAGGGGAAATGTGTCACCTAATGCAGACATGGCTACTGAGTCCCAACACAGAGAAGCGAGAAGGCACGTGTTCTAGTTTCCTTATTCTGATCTCGCCTCTGACCGTGGACCGTTTGTTAATGTTCCCTTTACAGTGTGGGGCTGAGTGTAACAGTGGTTCTGACCACCCAGAGCAGAGAACGAACACCCTCCGATTCTGGACTCCATACTTCTATTATTATGACCTAAGTTGATGAGCTTTTTTTGATTCACATTACTCTTTCTCGGCTGTTTATTGATGGGGACAAAGTAAAGGAAACCCTGTGCCTTCTGACAGTTTACAAGAATAAAAGTTTCTCAGATGTAAAAATGCAAACATTTATTTACAAAGACTTCTTCACAATATAAGACATCACGAAATATGTATAATTTTCATAAATTTAGCAGAAATGTAAATGATCTCAATAAAACTTTGTTCCCCTCACGTATTTTTTAGCAAAATTTTGTTTCATTTTGTTTTGTTTTGTTTTGTTTAAGAAACTGAGTTTGGCAGGAGAGTGAGATAATAGAATCACTGAGCTACCCAGAGAAATTGTAGGAAATGTGTAAGGAACCTAGAAATAACACTTCTAGGAATTTATCATATAAGTTACGTTGCCTCTATCGTGTATTTCAGCTATTCATTTTGGTGACTTAAATGCTAGATCATTACCCCAATAATTTTCTTTTGTGACATCTGAGCTACTGTTCCAGTCTGTCAAATCTTTTGCATTTTTATTCTATTACTCATTATAGTAGAAAGCTGTTGGTGCAGCTTTCTGTGTAAGAAATGTGTAAGAAACCTAGAAATACCACTTCTAGGAGTTTATCATATAGAAATTCTCAGAGCTATAAACACGGATTTGCATACTTAGATATTTTCTCATTTATAACTGCAAAAAATATTAGAAACCCATTTACCATCTAACAGACTAGAAAGGCTTTCATAAATTTTGATATACACATTCAATGAAATATTTTTCCCATCAATAAAAATGTATTTACAAAGACTTCTTCAAAATATAAGAAAAGATGTATCATGAAATATGTATGTAATTTTTATAAATTTAGCAGAAATGTAAATATTTTCAATAGTGTTTTGATTTTTCTTTTTTCTTTATTTTTAATAGAAAAGAAACTGAAAGAAATGCACCAAAATGTTAACTGTGTTTTATCTCTGGGTGATGACGTTTTGGTGATGTTATTTCCTTTTTAATACTTGTCTACATATATTTTCACTTTTACAATGAGCATGTATTTCTTTAAACTTTTATATATTTACGTGTGTTTTTCCAGGACCCATCAGCTCCAAGTCAAGTAGTTGTTTCAATCTAGTTGTGGAGGGCACAGCTCACTGGCCCATGTGGGAATCAAACCGGCAACCTGGTTGTTAAGAGCACCGCGCTCTAACCAACTGAACTAACCGGCCGTCCCTAATAGAAAGTCTTTTTAAAAGAAAGTTTATTTCATGATTATTCCTGTCTCTTGACTGTCGATAAACTCTTTGCATTTTTAAGTCTGAGGAACTTTTAACCTTTTAAATTGTCAGGAGGTGTGGGGTTTCCTTCACTTTGTCCCCCTCATATATCTTACAGTAGAACCACCTGAATGAGATATTTAGAACTTTCTGTTGAGCCAATTGGCTGCCTTGGGACCATTTGGGAAGGACACCTCTGAAACACCAAGTCTCTACCCACCTGTCTATCAAATGGGCAGCATCCTAACGTGGGAAATCTGCTGTGTCAGCTCCCTGGAGTTGCGAGTGTAGTACAGTGCCTGACATTAGGCTTTTTGATTGTAATGTAGGTGCCTGACATTAAGAGGCCTCTATTTCAAAGACATCCACCTCCAATAAACATTGCCAGCTGTGTGGCACAGCTACTAGCTAAACAACTAGATGAGGAGCCAGGCCACACCACCCATGCAGGTACCCTTTTAGAAAGCCTTGGGTGACCTAGGTAACTGACCACTCGTGTGACCCTGCTTTTCCCTTCCAGTGCCCTAATTCATACTCTTATGTTTTATATTCGCCAACCAAAAGTGAAACCCTGCCCTCGACCCCAATAAAGGCAGAGAGAGGGAGGTCCACTCACTCTCTATCTGTCACCTCTCTGTGTGGCCCAGGATTTGCAAGTAATAAAACCTGGTGTCATGCGGGACAGCCTGCGGGGTCTCTGCTCCCGCTCCCCACATAAGAACGCAGGATATGGTGAGGCCAAAAAGGAACACCCCCGGAGCCATAGGTAGGGGAGTCATACCACTGTAGTCTCACTGGAGGCTGGGTTCACATGACGTGCGACCTGCTGTCCGCTTTTCTGCCAACCGACCGACTCTCTGACTGCCCTCAACTCTCCTCCCAACTCCACTCCCCAACGCAGCCGCGGCAGTTATATCAGTGGCCAATGGCTAACTGGCTACAGCTGACTGCCAACTAACCACACCCGATGGCCACCTACTACCCGAGCCAGCACCCCTCCACGTGAGGTCGAGAGCCTGGAAACTGCTCTCTGGGGCTCTGTCCCCACACCTGGTTTTTCCAAAGTTCCTGATGGTGGTTGCTGAGATACGTCTTACATGCATGTAAGAACCACAGGGTACAGTCCAGTCACAACACTGGCTCTGGCTGGAGGGAAAATGTCTGTGGGAGCTGCCACAAGTAGTGGGCCCAGATGAGTGGCCTTCAGCATTCCTAGCCAATAGCATCGCTATCGATGGGTTGAGACAACAGAAAACAGCCTGTCATTGGTGTTCTCTACCTGCAGGCTCAGCCTTACTCACTTTCTGGGTTTATCACGGGAGCAGCAGAAAGAACATCAGCCTCTGAGCCTCAGACCGAGTGGGGCCTGAAATTATATCACGGGCCGGCTCTAGGATTCTGTGCTGGGAATGAACCCTGATGTCACGGAGATTTAAGTTAAAGGGTTTCTGCTGTTGCTCGTCACAGAACTGAGCTCTGCCTCAGTTTCCCTACCACTCTCACTTTACTTGCATACTCAGATGGTCCCTTGGGGCCCCAGCCTCTTTGGCTGGTGTCCTGTCACTCCATTCAGGTATTGACAGTGGCCCTTTATCCCATCACCTGCCAGACTGAGCCATCCTGTTGCCACCACTTTCCCAGCCTTTAATCCTCTCATCAGAGTTTTCTCCTCCTTCCCTGCCTGCCTATGAAATCGGGCACCCAGGACACCTGCCCTGACCCACGACTCCTGTGATACTGTGAATGTCCAGTATGGTGGGCACACCTGGTGCTGGCAGAACTGGGGGGAGGGGGAGAAGGGTTGGGGGTGGGGACCATCTTAGAATGTATTTCTTATTATAAAAGCAGAAAGTAAAAATTATAGTTCTCTCACTTAGGAATAACCTTTACCGCCTGACATATTTTCTTCTAGTCTTTTTTTGTTGCTGAAACTATATATGTAGTAGATTTTTATAGTAGTGGAAACAACTTAAAGTAGCCTGGAAGGGTTCTTCTCTGCTTTTTTCTTTCCCCGTCCTACTCTCCCTCCTTGCACATTCCTTGTTGGTTACTGGCAAGTACGGTACGTTCAGGGGAGAGGAGGAGGCAGAGTTAATGCCCTAGTTACCCCCATTACTGCTAATGGCAACTCCTTGCTGTGTTGATTCATTAGGTCCATGGCCTCCCTGCAGGTGGGAGTCCGGGTACCAGCATTAGCTGCCTTTTAGAGATGAGGAAACTTAATATTCAATGAGCTTTAGTGGTTTCCCCATCATTAGACAGTGACAAGAGGCAAGGCCAGCACTGAAGCTGAGCCCTCAAAGCCCACTTTTCTGGGTCCCTGTTGTAAGCACCAGGTCCATGGGATTTGACAATAATCTCCTCAGGGTCTGATTTCCAGTCGGGAGAAGTAGTGGCAGGTGAATGGAGCCAAAAACAAAAGCAGCAGCAAGAAGTCGGCAGCTGGGGTGGGCTGACTCTCGCTGCGCCTTTGCTGGGCTTTCTGGAAGGGCTCCAAAGAGCTGGCCTATTTTCCCACAGGAGAGTTCACATTCGTGTTCTTAGACACAAACTTGGTTTTTAGTCCATATGCGTCTTCCTGGTGGGCCATTCATCTGAGGCACAGCCATAGGCCCACCCAGGAGAGCAGGGTCTGCATTTCTCTGCTCTTTGTGTATTGGGGGGGAGGGGATCTCCTCACACACAGGATACAATGGAGCCGCCAGGGCTCCCACAAAACGCTATAGTCTTTGATAGATGCAGTCCTCAGGCATCACCCACTATTCTTCTATCAGCCCCTCCCAGACCTTCTCCTTGGATTTCTAAATGACTCTTCATTCCTTTTCTCTGAAAAGAAGATAAAAAGTATCCTTAGTTGCCCTCATATCAGTGTCGACCCCCTGGGAGCGCTGAGTGTCCTAAACACCCTGCAATGAGAGTTCATTTCTCATTCTACAAACACTTAGTTGGGAGCTAGTAAGTGCTAGAGAGGGATGTGACATAATCCCCGTAGCTTTCTGGGGACTGGGTCCAGAGGTAAAGCTGTGAGACTCTGGAGGTCTGTGCCAAGAGTCTGAGCAACCACTGCAGATGGGTCAGGTGGTGATGGGGAGCAAGGGGAGGAATGAAGTCGGTGGAGTGCTGGTGAGCGTCATTCTGCCACAAAGTCCTTTTTCTACTTTCAGTGTGACCCCAACTCTTTTGGACACCCCCATATAAATAAACAACAGAGTTTATCCAAAGTGCCAACAGAGCCTAAAGTCAGAAATTAGTTGAGCTGGGGGTGTGGAGGTGGAGGGGGGGCGGTGTGTGGATGACTGTGAAGGTTTACTATGTTAAGATAAGCAAATGTGAAATCTGATGTAACAATGAAATAATTGTCATGACTTTAAGGCAATAATAATTACTTTGTGCAGGAAGGGAGAAAGGTGAGTTTCTTCCTAAACATAAAGATTGTTTCTTTACAGTTTGCAGGCTCACTTTCTTGACAGGCTACTTAAAAAAAAAATTGTGTAAAGTCTGTTTTTAAGTTGCCATTTTCTTCATCTCTAAAAATTAGTATTTCCCCTAAATATAAATATTAAGATATACATCATATATTAATTCTCTCAGAAGGAGGATTATCCTTTTTTTCTGAGTTTATGCCCTTTATAATTATCTCAATGTTATAATGACTTTCTTTTCTTTCTTCTTTTGCTAGATGATGATAATAAAGAATAGCTGTTCTTGGGTGACCAGATGGCTCAGTTGGTTAGAGTGCGAGCTCTTAGCAACAGGGTTGCTGGTTCAATTCCCACATGGGACAGTGAGCTGCGCCCTCCACAACTAGATTGATGACAACGAGCTGCTGCTGAGCTGCTGGAGGGTGCTGCCAGATGGCTCAGTTGGTTACAGCGTGAGCGCCTAACAACAAGGTTGCTGGTTCAATTCCCACATAGGATGGTGGGCTGCACCCCCTGCAACCAAGATTGAAAATGGCGACTGGGCTTGGAGCTGAGCTGCTCCCTCCACAACTAGATTGAAGGATAACGACTTGACTTGCAGCTGATGGGTCCTGGAAAAACATACTGTTCCCCAATATTCCCCAATAAAAGTATTATTATTTTTTTAAAACGCTGCTCTTTGTTAATATCCTTGTATGATATAATAAAAGGTCCCCCATATTTGTTTTTAAATTTTTGTTATTCTAGTATTTTTAAATGGCAGAGCAAACACATAACTGCCTCTTTCTTCTACAGGAAATCACCATCAACCCCCTCCCCCCCCCAAAAAAAAATGGAGAAACAGCAACTCCATCTGTGATTAAACTGAGCAATATCTGTGATCCCAAGTTATCCCAATTGCAGCATCTGGGGAAAGGCTGCTAAATCCACTGCAAGTCAAACATAAGAGAGATGGGTACCAGAATAAGCAGAGCCAGCTTGCCCCCCCCCCCACCGCTTTCTTTTTGAGAAAAAAAAGTGGAGAATATGATACTGAGAGAGGATTCACCCAGACTCCCCATATTTGCAGAAAGCAGTCTGTTGGCGAGCCAGGATAAAGGCAAGAATCTCCACATCGCATGATGAGCAGCCCTGCAGCTAATATCTGCTGGCTGGAGAGAAACAAAGGCTAAACTAGTCACCTACTCATATAACCTTGAGTCTTAAGAAACTGCACTGTGATCCAGGGACAAAATCCGTCAGTTCTGTGTGTCAGACATCAATTGCTGGTTAACAAACGACCCCCAACAAAGTTGCTTAAAAGAACTACTATTTTATTTGCTAAAGATTCTAGGGGTCAGCAGTCTGTGTTGGGTTCAGCTGGACAGTTCTTTGGATAGTCTCTCCTGGGGTCACTCATAAGGCTGAAGTTTTCCTGCTGTTTGCCTGGGGTTGGTCCAAGATTGCCTCCCTTGTGTGTCTGGCAGTTGGAACTGGAGAAAGAAATTCGACCTGCCTCAAACTTTCTCCATAACAACATGCAGGACTAGAAATCAATAGAGCAATGCCTTCCAAAGTTTAAGAGACAAAAAGTGACCAAGAAATACGACACAGAAAAATGTTTTTAAATGTACAAGAATTCAAGGGAATACAGCTTCCATATGCTCTCTTTGAATTAACCACTAAAAGGTGAAGTTTAGCCAACTGCTATGGGCTAAATTGTGTTCAGCCCCCACCCCAAATATTCATACCGTGTTTCCCCCAAAATAAGATCTAACTGGACCATCAGCTCCAATGCATCTTTTGGAGCAAAAATTAATATAAGACCCAGTCTTCCAGTATATTATATTATATAAGACCTGGTCTTATATTACAGTAAAATAAGACCGGGTCTTGTATTAATTTTTGCTCCAAAAGTTGCATTGGAGCTGATGGTCCGGCTAGGTCTTATTTTGGGGGAAGCATGGTACGTTGAAGTCCTAATCTCCAGTGCCTCTGAATGTGACTGTATTTTGACATAGGGTCTTTAAAGAGGTAATTAAATTAAAATGAAGTCATTAGGGTGGGCCTTAATTCAATATGAATTGCATCTTAATAAGAAAAGGAAATTTGGACACAGACACACAAAGGGAAAAGATCATGTGAAGACAGTCATCTACAAGCCAAGGAGAGAGGCCTCAGAAGGAACCAACCCTGCGGACATCTTGATCTTGGCCTTCTAGCCTCCAGACTGTTAGATAATACGTTTCTGTTATTTAAGCCACTCAGTCTATGGTATTTTGTATGGAAGCCCTTAGAACACTAATATACCCACCAAGAGAAATTACTGAAATTAATGAAAAAAGAAATGGGATGAGCGCTGAAGCATTTCACCATAGAGCTAAATCTAACACAAATGTGGATTATATGTTGCACGTTGTCAGAACATTTGTAAATGCTTAAATCCAGCTGTAAGAGACCTGGGTTCCAGTTGTGCCCAGGTCTCCAAGTAACTGTTATGTTGGGCAAGCCAGTAGGGTTCTCTGGACCCCACTCTGCTCTGTGGTAATGAATAACTTTCAAAGTGGACTCTAGAGAGTCCTAGGCTTCTAGATGCGGAAGTGAGTCAGTGGGTTCTGGACCCTTTTCTACTTCCTGGGCACCTCCATGGGCTTCTCAGTAAGATTTCACCAGAAGGAAGTTTGCTGTGACGAAACATGCCTGATCACCAGTGAACTGGATTGTTTCCGAGTTCCCTTCCAGGTCCAAAAGCTATTAGCGTTTTAAGGTGTGTTTTTTTCGTTCCATTAACCCTGAAAAATTGTAAGGACATATTGATAAATTACATGGGATTTGGCTGAAAGTTACCACCCACGGTCCCGGCCAAGACCCACCATGGAGGCAGCAAACCAAACCTGCTCCTTCTCTCAGGATGGGCCTGCATGGGAAATGGGTCCTGCCGCTGAGCACAATGACCAAAGAAGCTGAATGGGGAGCGAATCCTGGGAGCTGGCTGCCCAGCTCTGGGGTGGCCTCAGGGGAACAGCTCAGAGTGACTGCCAACCCTGATGGACAGGAATAGGCTCTGTCGGAGGCATTTGTGCCAAAGCAAATCTTTGTCACTGTCGCTCTTCTCCCTCCTTCTCAGCTAATGGCTTGGCTCTCACAACCAGACCTCAGAGAGGCCAGGAATTCCCCTTAACAAGCAGACAACCAGCAGACAGCTTCTAGAAAAATCTACAATTTTTCCTCAAACTCTCCTTAAAGAGCCTATTGACAGGTGGCTACATGTCTCCCTTTTTAGGGGCACAAGTCTTTTCTTTCTAGTCAGGACCTCTGGGAGGTTTTTTTGGTGTATGGCAGTGTTTTCAAGGTGTGCGGTGTGTGGGATGAAGGAGGAGCAGTCAGATAGCACGAATGAGAATTGTCTGAGGAAAAACTGACAAAATATTCCACTGTGGGACTCAAGTTCTGGATGCCGCAGTTGTTTCCCTTCCAGGAAATGTTAGACAAGTTCATAGACCACCATGAGCTTGCAAACAAACTGTTAATAAAGAGACCTCCAGCTGGGCTGGCGCAGGAAAGGGGAAACCCTGAGGCCATTCACCAAACAGAAACAGAAAAACAAGTGGTACTCAGAAGACAAGGAGGGTGAACCTTAACCTGTTTGCTGGGGAGCCCAGAGGCCGCAGAAAATGGTCAGCAGCTCTGCAGAGTCTCCAGAAGCAGGCGCATGTCAGGCTTTGGAAGCCAGCCAGGGTGACCGAGGTCTAGTTTACTGGGTTACTAATGGCTCCTCTGAGACCCAGCATTGGACAAGAATTAGTAGAACAGACGGTTGCCTGATTGAGTTCCCACAGCGCAGCTTGGATGGGCTGTTCATATGATTTAAGAGCCGTGGTTGTCTCTGAAAGAGAACGCAGTGCAGCTGGCCCACAGAGCGGCTGTAGTTTGGAAAAATCTTCAGAGAAAGTCACATCAGCTCTGAGTGGTGACTGGGGCCAGACGTCAGGCTACCCAGGGAAGCAGCTGTCCCCAGGGTGGTGGGGTCAGCAGGCAAGACACCTAATCAACGCTGTGCCTTCTAAATGGATGAGAGTGGGTGCCTTTGGTCCCTCTCAGAGGCTCATTTCCGTTTCCTGGGTGGCCTGAGCCCTAGCAGTCCTGAGAGGAAGCATTACTGTGTTAGCTGGGAAGCCAGGAGAGGACAATTCTTGGGGATGGTCCATGCAGGCTCCATCCACACTTTGTCATGGAGGAATTGGTTCTAATAGACCCCAGAAGCGGGTTCAGAGTTCAACTCCCAACGGAGCCAGAGACTTCCACTTGTCAGTATTTCTGGAAACCTGTGCTCTTGCAATGTGCTAGTTTTGGTAACCAAGTTATTCTTCTCCCATCCCCTATTTGGAGCATAACTCGGTTAGTCATTTATGTATTCATTCACTTAAAAAACAGTTTGTGCCCACTGGGTGTAAATCCATAGCAGCAACAACAGTGCTGAGAAGGTCTGGCACTGAGCTAGCCACTGTGGTGAAAGAACAGCCAGGTCACTGGCTGCCACTGTCTTCACACAGTGTACAGTATGGTGGAGGGAATACATCATTTCTTTAGTACTCATAGTCCCTGCTGTGCCCAGGGCACTGCTACAAACATTAACACATTTATTCCATCAAGTGGGTAATAGTAATATCCCCATTTTACAGATGCGGAAACTAAGGCACAAAGAAATCTACCCAGGATCACACAGCTAGGAAAGGCTTAAATCCAGGCAATCTGGCTCTAGCACCTACACCCTTGAATGTTACACCAGACTGCCTCTTTAGCAGACAAAGCCAAATCAATAGACTATACTGGAATGAAGAGTGTGCTTGGTGCTTCGAAAGAATGGGGATGGGGGAAGACTTTTCACATAGTTTGGGAGTCAGAGTGGACTTGTCTGAAGAGGCGAGAGAAAGGAAAATTGCAAAAGCAAAGGCCCTCGGATGAGAAAAGTCTTGGTGAATTTACGGCCTTTGGAAGGAGGTCAGTGCTATTAAAGGGAGATGGTGGGCAGCAGAGATGACAATGGGAGAGACGAGGTTGGAGGACAGGCAGATTCAGGCCATATTCGGTATCATTTGGTGGTTCTCAAGATAAAGTGGGAAAAAAGGTCTATCTCTAAGA
Organism: Rhinolophus sinicus; assembly: GCF_057876585.1. Taxonomy (NCBI): domain Eukaryota; kingdom Metazoa; phylum Chordata; class Mammalia; order Chiroptera; family Rhinolophidae; genus Rhinolophus; species Rhinolophus sinicus. The sequence goes on from NC_142503.1 coordinate 22,603,563, forward strand.
AAATAGGCATATATTGAAGAAGATGTGGTATATATACACAATGGAATAATTCTCGGTCATAAGATGAAATACTGCCGTTTGAGACAACATGGAAGGATCTTGAGATTATCATGCTAAATTAAATAAGTCAGACAGAGACAGTCAAGAGCCATATGATTTCATTCATATGTGGGATATAAAACTGAAAGCAACAAAGGAACAAGACAAACAAACAAAACAACAAAACCTCATAGACACAGACAACAGTTTAGTGGATACCAGAGGATAAGTGGGGAGACGGGTAAAAGAGGAAAAAGGGGGTCAAATATATGGTGATGGAAGGAGAACTGACTCTGAGTGGTGAACACACAATATGATATATAGATGATGTTTTATAGAAACGTACACTTGAAACCTACATAATTTTACTCACCAATGTCACCCCAATAAATTTAATTTAAAAAATTTCCTGTAAAAAAAAAGAAAAAATAGGCATATAAAATAGAATGATCACGCAGGGAAATGCTTTCATTTTGAAAAGAGCCTCATTGCACACTTCGCATGTATTTGATTCTCTCAACCACCCTGGAAGGAAATAGCTCAGACCAGATTGACTCCTTTGTGACAGCACCCCACCCAGATCTCCCTAGTACCCATTCCCTGTCCTTTGTGTCTGCAAGCAGACCGCAGTTCTTCTCTGGGAAGCCATGTGTCCAGCTCCACACAAACACCCCTGTTCGCACTTACCCCATGGCCAGGGACGGCCATGCACACCATCCTGGCCAATGAGGCATCGATGGAAATCTGCTGGGGTCTCTGGGAAGCCTTTTGTGCTTCGCAATAACAGGCATAAACTTGAGGCCATCATCACTATTCCTTCCTCTCTACCTTGAAAGGGACAGGATGTGTATACCTGCAAGAGCCATCATACAACTGTGATGTAACGGGCATAGGAGAAAAGCCAAGAGAGACTGAGAAGCTGGCCCTGAGCTGAACCACCAGCCCGCTCACAGCTAGACTTCTTGTTATGGGGGGTGGGAGGGATATGCTCTTATTTGTTTCAGCCATTTCTATTACTGTGAGTTCTATTACTTGCACTGTCTTCCTGAAAATACACGTATTACACTCTAAGCAAACTGAGGATGAGGAAATATCAGACTTACTTAAGCACCAGAGAGGAGATTTAAACCCAGATTCACCCAGCTCTGCACCCAGTGTACCTTCCACTATACTATGAAAGAATTCTTATTTTGCCTTCAGGGATTTCTATGTGTGTGTAACTTTTCTTGACATTAGTCTTGCCAACCCCCAAATCTGCGTCACCCAGAGCCCCGCCCAGGCAGCCATGACTTCAGGCAATCTCACCCTCTTTTAGTTACTAGAGGAAAGTCCTTGACCCAGTAGTGTCTACGTATAGACTAGCCAAAAGCCCATGACACGGTCTGCTCCAAAAAAGATGAGTTGGCCAAATAAAAATCTCTCTTGTAAAAGAGATTAGTTCATTCGGGAGATTTTGAGAAAGGGAAAAGGGGAGTTGAAATGGGAAGGTCATGGTGGTGATAAGAGCTGGAAGGATGTCATGTGTGATAAAGTTATGAGGAAGCAGAAATTATGAGAAAGCAGATGTTACAATGCGGGGAGTGGGGGAACGTACATATAAAGTGTGGAGGATGGGCAAGATGCAGCTGTGGACCCAGGGCAAGGCAGTGGGAGAAGTCCAGCCCACTGCAGGCATTACTGGAAGAGACTTTAAAAGTGATCATGAAACCCACCCCTCAGTGATCTGCTTTCATTATCACCATGCCCTGGCAAATCTAAACAATGTCAGTAAAGAAACCCTTTGCTGGTCTAATTCTAAACTATTGCTGTGGTGCTTGTTAAGTTTTTTAATTAATTTTTAATTGAGATATGATTGACATTTAACATTGTATTAGTTTTAGGTGTGCAACATAATGATTTGATGTATGTATATATTGTGAAATGATTTCCACAATAAGTTTAGTTAACATCCATCACCACACAGTTACAATTTTTTTCTTGTGATGAGAATTTTTTAAAATCAATTCTCTTAGCAGATTTCAAATATATGATACGGAATTGTCAATATTATTGAGTTTCAATAATATATATGTAAGCGTCAAGTTAGCATGCTTTTTCATAATGTATCCTTTAAGAAACACTGTATTCAAAATAGAAATTAATTCAGAGAACTTCTCATTAGTAGTCGGTCCCAACACATGTGGACTCAGCTACCCATATTTACACCAAAGTAAATTTTTCAGTTTAGAGCTGTTGAAACTTTCCAAGGGTATAGCTCATTTCTCCAAAACTCTGGAGTATGACCTATGTCTCCATTTGAATAGTAAATTCAGAATAGACCACAACAGCACAATGTTTGTGAAGAAAAAGAAACACAACTTGAGTTACTTTAATTCTCTCATTGGACCACTTACAGTTTCTAATTTGTATATAAAATCTAAATATTTTTATTTGGTAAGTGCAAATATTTGCCAAATAGTTTTATTTGGAAAGTGCAACATTAAATTCATTTGTATAAATTCTACTGAATTTGAATATCCTTACACTGGAATATATTCTTTCTCAAGTGTGAACTTTTTGTTTTAAAGCTAAAGAATTAATCAGGAATAAAATATTTTTTATGATTGTTGAAAACAAATTTGTCATGTGGAAGAGGGTAGCGTTTTATATGATCTGATCTGTGTGTCAAATTTTCCAGGTGCACTGTGAGCTGGATCTCCTCTGCTCACCCCACCTCCAGCTTCACCCCCTCCCAGTTCCACTTTCTAGCCTTCTTCAACCTGCTCTGTGACAAAGAAGGTGAGGACCACATTAACAGCATCCTCACTTCCAGTTGGGTTTGGCCAATGGGGAGCTGTCAGAGGAAGTCAGGAAATCAGAAGGCGAGTGGAGAATGATGTTGGGATGTTTGTTCCACCGTCTGCCTCCCTATTGGTTCACCCAGAGGACTGCATCCCTTGCAGAAGGCCACAGCTCCTTTAGGTAACTGTCTCACCATGGTTACTCTCTTTGGTTCCCTGTAACTGTGTCCATTGCTTTTCCTCTCATACCTAGACTATTAATCAAAGTCCCAGAAAAACAATGGCACCTCCAATTAGGACAATGTGAGGAGAGTTTAACAAAGAAACTCATCACAGAGATGAGAACTGACTATTGGGAATCCACTAAGGACACCACAGTATCCTGGGACTGAAACCAGCAAGGCTATGTTGACATCTGATGGATGAAAGAGGCAAAGAGAGGGAGCTCCCGGGAAGGACACAGCAAACCCACAGCCAGGGAGTCAGATGAATAAATGCCTCAACCTCCTTCTCCTCCTTTCCTCACATCTCTTACTGGTACTCACAACGAGAAGCTGGAAAGCCAGCCAGGCAGCCTGTTGTGTATCACAGCCAGCAGCCTGGGCCATGGGGCAGATGGAGAAGGGTGGAAAATGGAACAGAGGGGGCAAAGGGAAGGAATCCAGCACGAGATGGTAATGACTGCCCATTGTCCTAACCCTAGGACACTTCACAGTGCCAGGTATTGAGTTATTGCTTCTCAGCTTCAAACCCACTCTGCTGTTCTCTGCTCTGTGATGCTGGGGCTGGGGCAGGGCTTCTGTTTTGCCAAGTGGCTCCTTTTTAGGCCTTGCCAATAGGAGCACTAGAGAAAAAACAGGAGTCTGGGAAGGAAGGAAGACGACTTGCTCCTTCCTGTTTGCTTCCTATTGGCCTCTAGGTCCTGCCAGCACCACCCAACTTTGATCTTCACCCCAGCAGAGACAGTACACTCCAGCAGCAGCAGTTGACTCCAGCTGGAAATTTTTCTAACACTGGGAGAACTAGTTTCATTGTGCCCGCCTTGGAGACACCAACACCAAAGGGCCAGCACCCTGTCCTGAGAGGTTTCAGTCCCAGCCTTGTGAGAACCTGCCTCTAAGCTTGGAGACAGCAGTGGCTGAGGGGAAGCTCCTTCTCCATGTCTGAATTTCTGCTCTGTGGGAACCCTCATAGTTTTAAAAATTTCAACTTCTTTCCTTTGTTTCCCGAGGCCTAGGAGAAATGGGTTCTTTCTGCAGTTGTCATTGCCATGACCATTTTGTGTTCTCCTTCTGGCACAAATGAAAGAAGACTGGGTCCCTGAATCACCATGTGGAGGAAAGCTATCCACCAACCAAGTATGGGTTCACCAATCTGTTATTTGAGCAAGAAAGATACTTCAATTCTATAAAACCACTAAAATATGGGGATTATTTCTTACAGCAACTACCTGTACATAACTATTATGCCTAAAGAACTTTTAAAAACACATGTTTCTAGACTCCATCTCAAACCTACAAGTTCAAAAATTTCTACCACTGCATCTAGTAATCTACAATTTTAAAATGCTGTTCAGTCTGGTTTGGGAAGCAACGCCTAAAACACCCTAAAGGGACAAATATTAGCATTCACCAAGCAGCAACTAACCAAATTATAGGTATTGCACTTAGAAAGAGTTAACCCACACCTCCAGAATTAACCTTGTACTTTTTACTGTTCTTTATATAGAAATCTCACTAATAGACTCAGTTCGAAGGAGCTCAGCATGAAGTGAGCTGTGGAGGTCTTTGTCATTCCAAGTAGGAAAGGGCTTTCAGATAGACCGATTGCCTGCCAGCCACTGACTGCCCCTGAAAACCGGAGCTTCTGCCAAGTATGTGGCAGGCACTGGGCCGGTTTCCATAATAGGGACAATGGGTGGTGCTCCTTGTCCCAGAGAACTCAGTAATGCCTGGCATGAGACGGTCTGACACAGCTTTTCATGCTCTCCTGGATTCACACACTCGCTTCAGTTCTTATGGATGTTTTCAGATGACAGCAGTAATTAAGGCAAGAACTTGGTGACAGGCATCTCCCTGGGGTCTCCCACAGGCGTCGGCTCTTGACAACTGGCAAGATTTTCTGAATACAAATGACAACCTGGAAGAGAGGGTGAAGAAAAAGGCAGGGCCTAGGTCAGAGGTTTCATCCTGTGACTAAGGATTACGGTTAAGGGTGCTGATGGCTGGCAGGTACCACCCTCCCCATGTTTCTCAAACTGCTCTAAGTGATCACTGTTGAATCTGTGTCTCTACCTAGGGCAGGAGAGTAGAACAGCACAACAGAAAGTGCCGCCATGACAGGCTCCTTGAAATGCCTTCATAAGGACTTCATTCTTAATAGAGAATCTGAGGTTGAAGAGTTCACCCTCAGCCTCCAAACAGGATGCTCAGTTACACACAATTCACACAGAAAGCGTTCCTGGGAAGCTTAAGGGCATGTCCCCACAGCAGCCTGGTATGCCCACATCAATAATTACGTCTGGTGAGAGAAACATAGATTGAAAGAATTACATGTGTAACTTTTGGCATGAGGAATGGAATGAAGTCAAATGTAAACAACCCTACGCAGTCCAAACCCCACAACAAAAACCCACCAAGATTTTTAGCCTATTGGCCAAAGTCCTTATGGGTAGGGCTAACAAGAGACTGCGGTGACTTGAAATGGGAGAAGACCCTCCAGCCCCCATCTTTCTGCAAGAAGGAAGCAGATAGGTAGGGAAAGCTGCTCAGCCACCTAAACTGACATATTTGCCCTCTTCAGAAATGGGCAAAGGGGATGATGAGAAAGATAGAATCTCAAGATAGAAAGATCAGGGCTAAGAGCCATGGGAAAAAATAGACTTGGGAACTACTCCTAGGGAGCAGAACTGGGGTCTAGACAAAGAATGTCATCCATGTCCAGAGAGGCACCTGGCCACTTTGCCCAGGAGGTTTCAGAATTGCTAAGGACCAGTAACTGCTATGTGCTTCACAGCCTTCCCCTGTTTGAATGGGAATATTTATTCTGATTATCCTCTCCCTGGTTTATCACCTTTAATCTTTTGTATATGTGAGGCAATTAAGTAGCCTTTGTCGTTCATAGGTCTCTGTCTCCTACTGTTTGAAATACTCCTTGTGGTAGGCAGACTTTTAAAGATGTCCCCTAAGGGCTTCTGTCTTCTGGTTGTTCAAACACTAATCTAGTTACTGCTATCACGGGTCTTGACCGATGTAATTAAGATCTCAGCTGGCCTTAACATTGGGGGTATAGTCTTGAATTATGTGGGTGCACACAATATAATCACATGCCCTTAAATTTTGAGAACATTCTCTAGTGAGAGCAGATGAGTCAGGAGGGGAGGCAGAGAGGTTCAAAGCATTGCTGGCTTTGAAGGTGAAGCGGGCCAATGAGTGTGGGCAAATTCTAGAATCTGAGAATGCTCCCAAGCCAACAGTCAGCAAAGAAACAGGGACCTCAGTCCTATAACTGAGTAGAATTTAATTCTGCCGTCAACTGAGTGAGCGTGGACATGGATTCATCCCCCGAGCCTCCAGAAAGAAAAGCATCCCTGCCAACACCTTGATTTCAGCCAGGTGACACTCTAAGCAGAAGACCACCTGAGTCATGCTGTATCTAGACTTCTGAGACACAGAACTGTAAGATAATAAATATTGTTTTAAGTGACTAAATTTGTGGTCATTTTTTATGGCAGCAATAGAAAACGAATACACTTCCTCTCCCATAACTGACCCTTAAGAAAGAGCCTCTAGATCTAGTGGCTTGCCTCTTCTGCTTTAAAAGTCAAGAGAGCTGCCAGATTCAGATGAAGAAAGATGAGCTTACAGCACTGGCCCTAAATGACAACAACAAGAGAAATCTAAGCAACACTGAATAAGTCACAATCTGTTCTCAGTCACTGAAGTAAAGCCTTCTCATGTCATCACTTAAGAACTGTGAACTCTCCAAATTTGTTGAGGTGGGATAAAGATAAAATCTTAGTGTATGGGATTGTGTACAACCCTCAGATCCAGATCTATGTTTATGAGGAACTGAAAAGCAGTTTAAGGCAGGTTGCTTAAATTACATAAAGTCTGCCTAGTAGAAAGAACCCCATGTCAATATTTCTAAGTTGCAGCTTTCCCTTCTGTGAAACCGGTGACATACCTTACCGTAGGAGATTATCCTAATGATATTTACCCAACTTAAGTCATTCAGGCATCATTTTTGCAGTTTTTTACTGTATCTTCATGTTACCTAATCTACTATTTACCTAATATTTTCCTTTAATTAACACACTTCACACTTTTGTTTTGCACAATAAAATAATCAAATACCTATTAAAAATTTTAAATCTCCATCCATGTAATTCCTGTATCATCTCACATATGTTCTTTGAGAAACCATAAACTGAGACAACCAAAACATAATAACTAGTAGATGACCCTATACAAATGTAAGGATTGACTTACATATTTTCAAACATTATTCAGGAATTTTTTGGGGGGATAACAATTAAAAACAAAAAACTTCCAGGGCAAGATATATATATATATATATTCACAATATCCTTATCACCTAAAGCTTGTATGTACATTTGTTCAACAGGTGGCCCACCGGCCCAGGCAGGTGAGACGATTACAAGAGGGAGAAAGAAGCTTCCCTCTAGTTTTCAGAGTTTCTGGGTTATACCAGTTTAGCCATTCTGCTAACACATCACTGGTAGTCAGGATCCCAGAATAGACAGTGCACACGTCTAGACAGGTCACATGACATCATCACCCTGGCAAGGAGCAGGAGCAGTGTAGTGATGTTACTCAGAGGAGCAGAGGAAGAGCTGAGAGAACTTAAAGGAGTCTGGAGGTTGGAATCTGTGTAGGGATGGCCACCCCACATCGCATGGGATTAAGAACAGTTGATACGAGTAAAAACAGGTACAGTGTGGAAACATGTATATGAGCCCCCTGAACCTTAGATATAATCTCAGGGTGAGGGTAGGAAATCTGAAATGGCAGAGATTAAGCTTCTGCTACCCAAAGGAATAGAGATTTAAAAAAAAAAAAAAAAGGAGGCAGGTATAGCGGCAGAAAGAGCATTGAATGTTTTGCACACCTGAATTTGACAACTGAGATTTGTAGGCACAACTGCAATTCTAGGAGGACTGGCTGTCCTTTGCTGACAGCTGACTATGTGGCAGACCCGTGCAGGAGCTACCTCGCGTGGTCTCCTCCACACCTCAGTTATGTAGGTATTATTTGCCTACTTTATGGATGAGAAAACACAGCCTTAGAGATGTTACATAACACAGCCAAGAACTCCCAGGTAGTGCAGGGCAGGGCCAGGATGCCAATCCAAGCCATCTGGTCCGAAGCCCAGACTTTCAATTAATTAATTCATGCTCAAGGGAAAACACAACTTCAGGTTGTTAGCTTCAGAGAGTCTATTATTTGAAGTTGATTCCCTATAATGAATTGCTACTATATAAACTTTGATGATGTCTAATACACATACAGAAAAGTGCACGTAAGTGTATAACTATAAGCTTTCACGAACTGAACACACCCATATAACCAGCACCCAGAACAATAAAAGAACGTGAGCAGAACTACAGAAGTCCCCCTCAATCACCCTTGCTGCCATTACCCCCACCCCAAGGCTAATCGTTATCCCAGAGCTCACTATTCTCTGCTCCAGAGGTCAGTTCTTGCAGACTTGGCCTTTATGGATCTGGTTCACGAGACTAATAGTCCCCATGTCTCTTTTCAAAGCTGTTTCATCAAAAGAAACCAAAGCTTCAGGTGCTCAACGTACCAGCTTCCCTCTTTCTGCCCGTTTTTAAGTCAATTCAACTTGGCAAACATTTACTCAGTTATTAGCTGGGCAATTTGTTGAGCAATGGGTTAGAGAAACAAATTAGACAATCATGTCCCTGCCTCCCAAAACAGCAAAGGATTATGACGGGGTACTTGTGTCCTGTTAAACTTCTTTGGAAACTGTAAACACGTGCAAGGTGGTATCATGGATAGTTTATGGCTGGAATAGCACATGCCCGATAGGCACTAGTGATCTCCAAGGGTGTCTGGACTGAGAGCTTTTACAAGAATCCCCTAAATCACCTGGGTGATGCAAGATTAAAGAATAAGTTCAGAGCTACTTTGGATCACACTTTTTGGGCACATTTTCCAAAGCAGCTGATAATAAATTATTAAAGTGAAAGTTGTCCTTTATATTTTCTGAAAGTTCTTGGATTATCATGACAATGTCTCAGGGGCAGGAATAGGATCTAGATATAGCCACCCATTGTCTGACAGCCTGTTCCCTGAGGGTATCAGTCACTGTTCCCTGTAATTCTCTCGTCAGAATACTTATACAGACTAGTTAGAAGTGTGTGATATGTGTGTGCATGTTTGTATGAGTGGTGCAGAAAAATGTAGACTTTATAGACAAACACACAATCTTTGCCTTAATTTCCACATTTAAGGAAATGTTTCCAGTTTTTGAAAGTCATGCTTTAGTAATCATTACTTCCCAGAAGACAGAGCCCACGCTACTTCTGTTCTTTATTTCTGAAAAGCAGTTGACCTGTCTGTCTTCTGGTTGTCCACCAACCCTACTCACCACCCTTCTTTGTGTCTCAGGAGAAGGTCCCCTTGTTTGGCCCCAACAGGCCCCTGGCTATCTGGTTTCCTAGTTGAGTCCCAACAATGGGAAACAATGCGAGGAGATCAGGAAGAGGGAAGCAAGAGAGATGGAAGTAAACGACCCCCTGGCTCCTTCCCTGCCATGTCACCTCCGTCTGGCTGCACCCCTTCACCCAAGGTCCCAGCTCCTGTTGAGCTGCTGTCTCCACACAGCTCTTATTCTCTCTCTCCCTCTGTCCCTCTCTCTCCTTCACTTATCTCTTGGACTCCCCTCTGTTTTGGTAACTGCTCCCTCCTCATCTTCCTTCAGGTTTAGGGATGGCAAAGTGATCCATCACACTATTCTGCTGTCCTTTTATAAAATTTCCCCCAAATTTCCCAATTTGAATGTGCCAGATATTTCCCAGTAGGTTGTTAACTGATAGAGTAGCCAAATCCAGCACTGCAACCTGGGTAGTGATGCTCAAAGCATGGTCTTGAACGTCACCTTCAGCATTTATAGCAAATCCATTTCTCCCAGTCCTGTTTATAAAGATGCTATCTAGTTTCTTCAACCGAGAATTATTGGGGGGGGCATTCATAATGGTCCCAGGCAAAATGATGCCATCTTTCTTCTTCATTTTGATGCATTTATTTTTTTCATAGATGGCTTCACCTTTAAGAAGGGACTTGCAGACCCAAACTAGCTTTTGTAAGATTTTATAAAATCTTGAAACTTTTTTATTTTAATACACTCATATTTAATAAAATATTAAAATATTTTATTTTAATACACTAAAAGTGTATTTATTTTAATACACTTTAATACAAGTTCCTGTCAAGCAGACAGGAACTTGATGGGTCACTTTCTATTAAAACGTAATACCTCTTTATGCCTCGAATTTCAAAAATTTCAGTTAGCATTTCTTATTTTGCTATATGCAACCTCTTCTTACTACTGCCTTGTCATTTTGTGTCCTTATATTTGTTTTGTATCAACTCAACTATCTGTTGGCTTATTTGGTTTTCCCCCACAGCATAAGGATATACAGATATTCATCCTCAACTGAAAATACGAAAATAATAAACAATATTTTGCTCACACATTTGTACCACAAACAACTGCTGTTATCAGCATTATTATTTTTGAATCTTGGATGTCATGGCAATAGTAGAGATGTGTAGTTGATTCCTTAATTAAGTAATGGGTGTGCTACTGTTCTCAGCTCTTCAGCTGCCATTACCTAACTGTCTTTCAGGGGCTTCTGTCTTAAGAAACCCCTGCATCTCATGCCATGAAATATAAAGGGATAGAGTAGAAGTAGCTGGGATATGGATGGGGATTTGCATGTAGGTCCCTGGGTTCTCTTGAACTAGTGACATGGAGAAATGATGAAAAATACTTGGTATTAGAGAAAGTAAATGGGTGAGCTTGCATTAATTAAAAGACAGCACTAAGGGGAGGTACAATAAAAGGGAAATAGAAAAAGACTTTGCATTGAGGTCAGGACTCGCAAAGAATGGTGCTGTTTTCCCAAACACTGGCCAGGTGAGAGGCAGAATTCCTCCATTCCTCCACCCTCTAAGTCAAGTTAATGTCTACCACTAGGTGGCATTCACAGTCTGGAATAAAGGAGGGCATCGCCAGACAGTCATTAGCTGTACTGCTGTGCTACATCAGTCTTCCTAGCATTAGTGAATTCTAATTTCAAATTCCGCTTTGGGCACATTTTAATATTCCATGTAATTTGTCAGTTTTCATTACAGATGGTCAAAATCATGGCCTCAAGCTGATACTGTTGTTGAAGTCACTGGCGTGTGGTTTTTCTTCCATTGTTTAGGAATTTACACTTGGAGCTTGCTCCTATATTTTTCTCCTTAGGAACTTGACAAGATTTCTGCTTTAGAAATGATTAGAAATGATGTCCCAGGCAAATATTTCTTAAAAACAGAGTGAGTAAAGCAAAGGTCTTGGGCCTGAAACAACTGGCCAGTTGGAGTTTTGTTTTGTATTGCATTGTTTTTCTTGTTTGGTAGCTTTACACAAAGCTTCCCAGCATTTTCCTTTCCAAGAAAAATTAATATTGAACAAAGCATGTTAGATCACAATGGTATAAAATGCTAGTATGTTTTGATAGGTGCTTCTTTTGTAACACGTATTGAAGACTCTGAGTTTACCCAGCAAGAGATATAAGCAATACAAATGTGATCCCTCTATAAAAGGTTTGTTCTTAACACAAAGAACGCTATGCATAGTGTTTACATATATGCATACAACTAAAAATAGCTAAATATCATGGTGTCAGCATTGATCTAGATTTTCACAGACATATATTACTTGAGTGACTTATGCCAGTGTTTCCTACTAAGGAAGGACATCCAGTGGAAACCCAGAGGGGCAGATGGACTCTTCAAATGAATCCATCTTCAGCTCCCAGGGTCTCTCCTGTAATTTTCTGCAGGACCTTCTACCATGCTAGAGAGTGGGTTGCAAAGCTCTGAATATCTGCAGTTTCATGGGGAGCTGGGCATTTCGAGGTTTATTTTGTGGGATAAAGAAGTTTCTTTGAGACCTAGCACATCGTATGATGGATACACGTGACAAACAGCTATTTTATGTGACTGAGCCTGCAGCAAGGCCAGTGAACTGAATGTTGGTTATGGGTCACTCCTAGCCTACAGAACTCAGGAGCATTTCTCTCAACAGATGTCTCTGATTCTGTCCGCAGGCCACCAGCCACCATCAGACTATTGTCCTATGTCATCATGTCTGGTGACTGTCTGCCAAAACAACCATTTTAGCTGCCATAGAAGATAAAGAGGTTCCCAGTTTTACACTATTGACCTCCCCAAATGAAGAATGGCCTCCAAACCCTCAAACAATAAGTTGTCCTGAGGTTATAGATAAGCATGAGTTATTTATGAATATGTTGATTACAGATATATTACAGCTGAGTCCTAAGCGCCACTGATGTCACAATAACATCAACTCTGGATTACGCTTTACCAGTGACTGTGCCCAAAGGGGAAACCAGTTGCTGGGGAATAGTAGGCAGTATAAGTCAGTATTTAGTGGGAAAGCATTAGAGATAGACTTTGTTAGCTAGAACTTCCTCACCCACCAAGCACTCATTCTTGACTGGGAACAGTTCAATATGGAGGACAGCTTTCCTGTGGAGGACAGCTTCACCCTTCATGGCGGTAGAACATTGCCCTGTGTCCTTTACTGCTCACTCTGTTTTCTTTATTAAGAGTTTATTTGGTATTTTCCACCTTCTTTCTATTCTTAGTCTTAAGTCCTGATTAATGCCAAAACCAAATGATCTAATTTCAAAATCATGTAAGTTTTTATTATATGCAGATATGTTTGCATACATATATGATTATTTTACATATATAACTATTTACACATTCATATTTACATCACTCACGTGTGCATGCATATGTATAAAAGGACTTGGCATTTTTTTATTAAAAATTAACAATATGTTATGGATTGAATGTACATGTACCCCCAAATTCATATGTTGACTCCCTAACTCCTAATGTGATGGTATTAGGAAGTGAGGCCTTTGGGAGATAATTAGGTTTGGAGGAGGTTATGAGGGTGGAGCCCCCATCGTGGGATTAGCGCCCTTAAAGAAAATGAAGAGACACCAGAGCTTCTTCTCTCCACCATGTGAGGACACAGGGAGAAGGCGGCCATCTGCAAGCCAAGAAGAGGGCCTCATGGAAAACTGAATCTGCTGGCACCTTCATCTTGGACTTCTAGCCTCCAGAACTGTGAGTAATAAATGTCTGTTGTTTAAACCACCCAGTTTATGGTGTTTTGTTACAGCAGCACACGCTGATTGAGACGTATTAATATCTATATAAAGAAGACACAGAATGGAAGACCATACACCTACATGTCAACAGTAGACACCACACAATTGTGGAATTGTTCCCTTTGTTAACTTCTCCTCCTTTCTGTTTTACCTGTTTTCCAAGTTTGCTGCAATACTCAAATATACTTTTATAGACAGACACAAAACCATAATGTAACAGTTTTTGGAAAAATATATTCCACTGTAATAATAAAGCAGTGTCATGCAGGGCGTCATGTGGGGTTCCTGGTCCCGCTCCCCACATAAGAACACAGGATATGGTGAGGCCAAAAAGGAACACCCATGGAGCCATAGATAGGGGAGTCATACCAGTATAGTCTCACTGGCGGCTGGTTTGGAGACACAAGAAGCAGGAGCCACACGATCTGCAACCCGCCGCCCACTTCTCTGCCAACCAACCTCACTTGCTAACTGCAATCCTCCTCTCTGCAATCCGCAATCCGCGCTTGCTAGCTCAGCCACGGCAGTTATATTAGTGGCTAATGGCTAACCAGTAACAGCTGATGGCCAACTAGTCACAGCTGATGACCATCTACTACCTGAGCCAGCACCTTTCCACATGAGGCTGAGATCCTGGAAACTGCTCTCTGGTAATCTGTCCCCACAAGAAGTATGTTCCAATAAAAAAGGAAAGATGCAATTGGTCTTAGAGCCTGTGGGGGCAGAGCCCCAGAAAGTAGTTTACAGGCTCTCAGCCTCACGTGGAAGGGTGCTGGATTGGGTAGTAGATGGCCATCAGCTGTGGCTGATTGGCCGTCAGCTGTAGCCATTGAGCCATTGGCCACTAATATAACTGCTGCGGCTACGAGGGAGAGTGGGGGAGAGTGGGGGAGAGTGAGGGAGAGTGGGGGAGAGTGGGGGAGAGTGGGGGAGAGTGGGGGAGAGTGGAGGAGAGTGGAGGAGAGTGGAGGAGAGAGGAGGAGAGTGGAGGAGAGTCGTCAGTCGGTTGGCACAAAACGGACAGCAGGTCGCACGTCCAGTGAACCCAGCCTCCAGTGAGACCATAGTGGTATGACTCCCCTACCTATGGCTCCGTGGGTGTTCCTTTTTGGCCTCACCATATCCTGCGTTCTTGTGTGGGGAGCGGGAGCAGAGACCCCGCAGGCCGCCCCGCCCGACAAATGGCGCAGCGAGCAGGGTCTCCTTCACGACAGCGCCTGACAGCCAGGATGTCTCTCAAGTCTTTGCTTACCAGGCACTGACCGGGCAGTACTACTTACGTGTGTTCTCATCTTAAGCAGAGGTGATAACATGGGCCTGACCCTATTCAGGGATGTTGAGGAGTCAAATAAGAAGGTTACATGAAAGCTCTTTACAATTAGAGTGCCTACGTAAAAATGTGCTGACTTATTTCAGTGACATTTGCATTCTCTATGGGCTGGCTGTGCACCTCCTCTGACAGGGAACTCCCAGCAGCGGGGACCAGGCATGAGCCTTCCTGTGGGACTCCCCAAAGTCCCTGGTCCGGCACTTGTGGACAGAAACAAGCAGAACTGCAGAACTGCTAATGTCAGGATTGGAAGAGTCCCAGACTTCGTTCCAAGAGTCAAGAGCCAAAGTGTGTTTCGGAGGATATCCTGACCATGGAATTCCACAGGAACTAGGGTTTTCAGATAAAATACAGAACACCCAGTTAAATTTGGATTTCAGATACAGATAAATGTCAAATAATTTTTTAGTATGAATATGTCCCAAATATAGCACCAGATATACTTACAAGTATACTAAAAATATATATATATATATATATATATATATATATATATATATATATATATATACATATATATTATGTATATATATATTTATCTGATATATATATCGTTGTTTATTTGAAATTCAAATTTAACTGGAAGCCCTGTATTTTTATTTGTTAAATCTGGTAACCATAATGGGAATTTTCACCCTCCCCTTCCAATTTGGTTGGTTGGTTGGTTAGTTCGTTTTTACTTATTACACTCAGCCACTTAGTGGCAGTTTAGGTTTTAACAAATACACCCTGAGCCCTTCAGATATGGCACCACTGCAAATAAACCTGGCGGACAATAAACAATGAAAGCCTATCTCAATAGCATTGCTGAGGCTGGTTGGGTGCTGGGGAAGCATGAGGTGGCTGTGGGGGGCCCCATCGGCCTTTTCTCAGGACATTATAAATTGAAAAGAGCGCTCAGAGAGACTGTTAGGGCCACATCTTGTCCATTCGGCCTGGCCATTGCATACAAACAGCGCCTGCATTAGGCAATGAGCTCACCTACCTATAAACTGGAGCCATTGTTCAGCCCCAGTGAAACTGGCTGGGGGCAAGGAGGGATTGAGAAACAAGAAAGGACAGCCCAGTGTGAGGTCAAGATTGGTTCCATTGAGCCACAGCCTTCTTGACACAAGGACTCTCTTGTCTCTGAATGATGGGATAGTTGATGTAGGAGAGGCCAGGAGAGAAAGTCAGCTTTTCCTGTAGGAGAAGCAAACAACCAGCCAGAATTTGTAGGCTAAGCGTGTGAAGGGCCTGACCTAGTCGCCCTTCACAACCAGCCACATGCCCTGAAGCCCCACTGTTGGCTTCACACTCTGGGGACACGTAAGCATTTGCATGAGGTTACAGCATTTTCCTATCTAACAAACACATTTTAAAGGATTCCTATACTTGACTAAGAATTTACTAACAATCAGCCAACAGAGGACAGGGCGAAGGAGAAAGGAAGAGCCATAGACTAGAAATCCAGAGCCTTGGCTGTGTGACCTGCGTCAAATCACTTCACCCTGTAAATTAAGAGGTAGAACTCAATGACCTACCACCGAGGCACTTCCAGCTCTGTAAAACTGATCAATGAGTGAGATGCCGGGTCAGTACACTTTGGGAAGAAAAAGGATTTCATGATAGCTTAGAAATTTACAGCTCAGTTAAGGTCTCAAGATTCACTTTAGAATGGAGCCCTATGGTGAAAGGGTTGGCAAGTGACATGGGACTAAGAAAGAGCTCAGCCCTGTGAGACTTACCACCTGAAGCTCTTCATTACACTCCTGGTAGGCTCAGCTCTTCATGATAAGGCCATGTGTACTATATGAGAGAAAGTTGTGGTAAATTCAAAATTCAACAACCATTCAATGTGTCCTTTCTCCAGGCAGGCAGTCTTGGAAACCAGAGTATAAATTATAAATAGTTGCTGGTATGGGCTATTTCCTTCATTCATTACCAATTCAACAAATACCCATTTATTGAGCATCTACTCCATGCCAGGACTGTTCTAAGCTCTAAAGATACAGTTTTAAAAGACTTTCCTCTCTCCAAGCACGATGAAGAAATAGTCTACATAGTATGACTGTTCCTCCAGGTGCTAACTGAGCAAAAGCAGGTTACATGTTACTCTGGTATTTTATTCTACATCATTCCCAATCTTCATTCAACCACCTTGTTCAAATCATCACCAGAGAATCAAGAATTGTCATCAGTTGAATTGTGGCCCCCAGTACCTCAGAATATGAGCTTATCTGGAAATAGTGTCTTTGCAGATAATCAAGTTAAGAGGACATCATTGGGGTGAGCCCTGATCCTATAAGATTGTCTTTGCAAAGGGGAAATTTGGACCCAGAGACATGCACACAAGGAGAATGCCATGTGAAGATGAAGGCATTCACAAGTGATGCATTCACAAGCCAAGGAACACCAAAGAGTGTCAGCAAACCATGAGAAGCGAGGAGGAGGGCATGGAACAGATTCTACCTCACAGCCCTCAGAAGGAACCAACCCTGCTGACACCTTGATCTTGGATTTTTAGCCCCTAGAGCTGTGAGACATACGTTTCTGTTGTTTAAGCCATCTAGATTGTGGTACTTTGTTACAGCAGCCCTAGGGAACTAACACAGAAAGCCTTGATCAAATTGTGCCATTCTCTTTGCTGAAGGTAGGCAGGGGTATAAAGAAGGAATATATGGAGAGTGGAAACAGATTAGGGTGTAAGTGAGTGTGTGTGTTTCCCTGAGAACACTGGGCCTTTAACACACTTAGTTCTTAGTTTAAAGGCCCAGAGCTTTTGGAAGAGTTGGAGGCAGGGTCTACAGAACTCCCTAGGGGACTTGTGGCCAAGCTGTTTATCAACATTGGCCAATTCTGACCTCATCTTTGCAAGTCTCCCCTTTCTCCTCATGGATTTGGGGTCTGACTTTGAATCTTGCCAGAACCTCCTGTACCCAACCCAGGCCACAGCTCCACTCAACCTCTATTTTGAATACATAGTTTTAGCTTCCACTTCCTGTTCTCCTAATCTCCAATGTGTGACTCAATCCTGACTTCGCCTTTGGCACTATAGCAATGATACCAAGAGCTCATGGAGGCCGTGACCCAGTTTACACCAGCGACAGGATGGGAATCTTGGAGGATGTTAGGGATCTTGCAGGGGAGGGTATGAAGCAGGGGAGAGGGTTTGTAGGATGAGGATTCATTTGGCTCAGATCGTAGAAAAGGGTCATAAACTCACACGTGGAGTTTTTCTCGCACTTTTGGGTATATCACCTGGGAGGACAGTTGAGACAGATATCATTATTCTCTTTATCCAGTTTCCACGTCACAGATAAAGAAACTGTGACCCACAGAAGCTACAAAACTTGACCTAAATCATGCAGTCACTATGTGAGACAGCATCTGGCTTTAAATACTAGTTCTTTGTGCCCGAGCAGGCTCTCCCGCAATAGGTCAGGACTCAGAAACTGAAGGAGCACGCAGAGTCAAGCTAAGATGATGCAGGTAGAGGCAGAGCAAAACTATCCCTGACTTGGCTCTTCCTCCTTGTCAAGTACAAACTGGCCAAATACCACATGCTAACAACAAACACCTTGCATTGAAGCAACACCTCACACTGACAGCGCTTTTACAAGCATGATCTCATTTGATCCTCACAACTAACCGTATAAGGTAGGCAGGGTAAACCTGGTCATCCTCATTTGACAGATGACACATCCAAGCAAAGGCAGATGAAAGTCTCTGCGCGTCATCTTCTTTCCTACTGCCTAGACATGGGGTCTAGTCCAGGCCTGGCAAATACCTGGACCACATACAGCCCATCTCTTCCCACATCCAGGGCAGACATTGTTAACCAATCACAGCATTGTGCCCAGATTGGGCTTCGGGCTCCCCCTCAACTCAGTCTCCAGGCAGCCATTATCAGCCAAAGAGGTGAGCAAGGAGAAGACTGTTTTCCAGTTTGCACTAAGCTGTGCTGATAACTGGCTCAAGGAACAGAAACCAAATGCAAAGGGCATCTGGTTAGCCATCTGGTTCAGGGCCCAAGAAGACCCTAATAATTTGACTGTTCCCATATACCGTGTTTCCCTGAAAATAAGACCTAGCCGGACAACCAGCTCTAATGCGTCTTTTGGAGCAAAAATTAATATAAGGCCCGGTCTTATTTTACTATAAGACTGGGTCTTCATAATATAATATAATATAATATAATATAATATAATATAATATAATATAATATAATATAATATAATATAATATAATATAATATAATATAATATAATATACTGGGTCTTATATTAATTTTTGTTCCAAAAGACACATTAGAGCTGATTGTCTGGCTAGGTCTTATTTTTGGGAAAACACGGTAGTCAGTCTTAACAATTTTTAACACAGCAATAATAGCTGACTTTTGTTTTTTTTAGCACTTATTATGTGCTGGGGCACTATATTAAGCACTTTCCATGCATTTTCCTAAAAAAGTAGTTGTAGTATTCTCATTTCAGAGATGAAGAACTGAGGCTTTGAGAACTTAGGATAATTGCCCAGTGCCACCTGATACCACCAAAGGCCATGCACCTCTCCACTTCAGTGTACTGTCTCCTACACTGCAGACAAACAGGTTTTCAATTCTTCGTTAAAAAAAAAAAAGGAAAAGAAAAGCATTTCTTGCTTCCCCAACCCTTGAAATCAACTGCTTGGATAGGGAAGACAACAGTGAAGGGAGTACATGCCAAGAGCAAAATTTGTTGAGCAAACAAGCTCCACGAGGAGTGGCTAATGATCAGCGGTTGGTGGCCGGGTTGGGGGATTTGCAGTCAGAAAAGAGCTTGGACATGTGAGCTAGAGGGTCCACACATGTTGGCACAAAGTCCTTGGCAGTGCAGTTCAGCCAATGGGGCTAGAGGTTAGCTTTCCCACACTGACACATTCTTTCTTTTTGTTACCTATGTAACTTTACTGACCATTGTCACCCCAATAAACTGACACATTCTTCAGAGGAGTTCAAGAACCTAAATTTGAAATGTCCTTGTTATGAAGGTGTATTTGTCAAGGTAGGAGGGTAGAACATATTTGTAGCTTGATTATAACTTTTAGCACTGAAGATATCTGGTAAGTGGACCTGTGTTTTCACTTCTGTGCAGTACCCTGCATTTTGTAGGGGTAGGGGCAGTGAAAATGAGGCATCCTTGCTTCCACTGTTTTTGCTGCTTCTGTAGCCTGGCCTCTCGTGGGCATTTGTTGTCCTGTGGTGGTGAGAGCAGAGGCACCAGCCTTCCATCACTGGCTTCCTACGTGTGAGAGCATGTGCTGTGCATTCATTTAGTGGTGCCAATTGCAGCACGCCCAACCAGGGTCGAGGGTGGCTGTGGCCCCCCATCAGAGCAACCTCCTGCTCTTGGCAATGGCCAGAGGCCCTGGAGCCAGGTCCATCATTGAGAAGGTGGCCTCCAAATGCAGAAGTAACCATGGCTCCCTTGGTGGTCTGGTTCTTTGGTATCACTTGGGAGTTGTTCTGGAAACCTTAATTTTGAGTCTGCTTCTTTAGCCCTCTGGGATCTCCTTGCTCCATTGAACTCACTCCCTTTGGTAATGTTTTCTCAGCTTTGGTCTTAACCTGGATTGATCCTCTGATTCTTCCTTTGGATGAATACGTCTGCTCCCTCGGTCTGCCTGACTTGGATGGGTGTGTGTCCTCAGAATGTCTCCCAGGTCCTTCTTGATGCCATCA
Organism: Rhinolophus sinicus; assembly: GCF_057876585.1. Lineage (NCBI taxonomy): Eukaryota > Metazoa > Chordata > Mammalia > Chiroptera > Rhinolophidae > Rhinolophus > Rhinolophus sinicus. The sequence goes on from NC_142503.1 coordinate 22,623,875, forward strand.
AAGCCCGGGGGCCAGTCCCAACAGCACCCCACCCCAGCCCAGGCTTCTGGGAGCCTGGACCAGGACCCGCAGCCCCTCAGGGCCTGAGTCTCAGATGAAAGATCACACAAATGTATGTCAAGGCTCTAGGCAGCACAGGTCGGTGAGAGCCATTTGTGATGGTCACTGGGATTGTACATGAAGAGAGCGCAGGAAGGACCAGCAAATAGGCTTGACCTTGGTGACACTGTTAAGTACTGAGAATGGCACTCACTGGAATCAGAGGTAACAAAAAGCAAACAGAAAGTGTTCCTTGGCTTTCAAGTTCGTCTCCTACAGTTTCTCTGAGAGTCTTTCAAGAGCTTGGCTGAAACCAAGCAGTTTCACTTTATTACAAGTCCCTGCAAGAAAGTCTCTAAATTCCAGTGGCCCGGTTTTACCCACTTTTGCCTTTTCAGGTTGGAGTGATCTTATACAGACGTGCTGCAGTCTTACTCAAAGCCATTTTTGTCTCATCCAGTTTCATCTCCCAGCTCATGAGCTCATGGATTTTGCGTGATTTCGGTATGAAGTCATCAGCTAGTCCCCAGCTTTCTGCATAGGCTTGAAACCTAGGATTCTTTGAATACACTAGAGGTAAGCCCCACGGTTTGCTCTGAAACCTGAAACCCAGGGTTTCTCCCAGGTGCTCTCACATATTTATATTTATTGTATGGTTCAAATATTTATCTCTCTTTTAAATGCTAAAATCTTCCATCTTACTTTTTCTCTCCTCAGCCTTTGCAACCTTCCCTCTCAGAGAAGGAGAAGGCCCAGAAGGAACTCAGTCCTGGATTAGTCAGGTGGTCAAAACTCAGGGAATATTAGAGCTCTCAGTTTTCTCCTGAACATTGTGTAAGTACATGTTGGGAGCTGAAGCCACACTGAAATTCTAGTGGGAGGAGAAAAGAAAATTCCACCCTAAGACAATTGCATAAAAAATGGAAATAGTGTATATTTCAAGTATCCACTAATAGAGTCAACATGCTGAAACCGAGCCAGAATGTGTAGGCCTGGAATGCTGGAATGTGTATCAACTGAACATTCCTGATTTCCAAAGTCATAGCCAACAACAAAAATCACATTGTGGCATCAGAGCCTCTATTCTTTCTTGTGTACCCATGGGTTCTCTCTGAGCAAAGACCATGAAGGCGTGTGTGTGTGTGTGTGTGTGTGTGTGTGTACACACACATATACATATATGTGTGTATATATATATATATATATATATATATATGTACATATATATATTATATATAAGGGCCAATATATACACCATATATATTTGGTATATATATATATATATATATATATATATATATATATATATACTCCAAAACAAGAAAGTCATGAAGATGACAAGTTTGGGTTTAGTTTCAATTAAAAAAACTATTGGATCAAATGTAAAAAATCCACATAAGTCCGTTTAATTTGATTCGAGGAAGTATTATTAATTGAGCCCCTATTATGCTTCCAGTGCTAAATTAAGCTGTAGGGAATAATTTTGAGATGTCGAAATGATTCCTTTTCTTGAACAGTAGGAGAGGCTCATATTAAACATGTGAGCTAATTCTAGAGCAAAACAAGGGACAATACTCTAAGGCTGGTTACTGCCTTTAAACCTGGTAGGCAGTAAACAACAGAAAGAACAGGGAAAGTAAACAGGTAGAAAAGCATTAATTAGAGATGAAGCCCTTGACATTTGAATAGGTGTTGGGAGGTCTCTGAGAAAATGCTAACGTGGGTGGTTTTTCTCTGAAAGGAAATAAATCTAAATATAACTTGTCCCAAGGAGAGTTTGAGAAATGGTCAAGTGAAAAGCAAGAGACCCAATGCCAATCACCCCTATGGATTTGAGCTGTTCTAAGACCCAGAAAGCCCCACAAAGAGGAGGCTGCAAACCCAGTGGAAAGTTGGAAGGGAAGCCAGTGGGGGTAATTGGCTTTGGCAGAATGCCTGATCCCATGTCTTAGCCACTTTATTTTTGCTTTTCTGCCTGTAGTTGGAGGCAATATTGTCAAGAAAAGCATGAGAGTCTAAAATGAGGAAGAAGGAAAATCTAGTGGTGAGATGTGAGCAACGTATGAGAAGACAGGGTGGATATAAATCATAAGATAAAGTAACACCTTCACCACTCTTAAGTACACTAGAAAGTCCAAAATTTAATAAACTGTCTCTGCTCTTTTATCCAAACTCAGTCATCTTTCTAAATTGCCCATTTTATTTAGTGCCACTTTCATTATCTCAGACATTCAGAATGGAAATTTCTCTCCTTCTAGTGCAGGAGAGGAAAAACTTTTCAACTTTCTTTTGTTCATGGACTGGGGGCATTTGAATTAAACTAACAGAAGACAGATTAACAGTTGAAAAAGGTTATTTAGGAATACAAAGCACCTACGGTGAGAGTGCTCAGTGATGAAAAACTCGAAGGGGTGGTTAGAATTTGGGGCTTATATACTTAACTTAGTAGGGTAAATGGAAGGGGCAGAAAAGGTTCCTGTGGGAAGAATAATTAGATTTTTTTAGGGAAGACAAACACATTTTTAGAACAAATTGGTGATAAAAAATGTTGTGATAATATTTGTCTATTCAGGTATAGGTAGTCTTTCTGGCTTCATAAAGGCCAAAAACTCCTGCTGGAGGGTACATGTCTGGTAGGTTTACTTGTGGTCTCTCCTAGGGCTAGACCTGTTCCAAAGGGAATTTAAGGCAATCCTCATTTCTCGGAAGTTTTTACTTTTAGTCAGATAAGGGAAGCCCTGAAAAGGCTTCTTTCTGCATCTGTTGAATCTCAAATGTCTTCAGCTTAAAATAATTATACCAATTCCGGGGTTCCGAGTGGGTCCCCACACCTGTATCTCTGCTTTTAGTCCATAGCCTAAGACTGAGTTTCTAAAGGATTTTGACCATCATTTCTCTCCAAAGTCTAGCATGTGGCAGATGGTCCACTCATTTAATAGATCTGAATGACTATGTAAGTAAAGTAATAGAGTATTGTTTCCTTAATATTTATCAAAGAATAATAAACAAAAATCATGACACCTATTTGAGGACAATTACCAGAGATATGTCTTTAGTCCTGATCTGTCTTCTAAGATACCCACCTGTATGCTCAACTCATTATGGGCCATCTCTACCAGGAGGTTGCATAGGCATCTCAAAGTCAACATATCCCACAATGAACCTATTGTCTTTTCTGAAAACCTGCTTCTCATTTATTTTCTCATTCAGTGAGTGGCACGTCACCAGCCATCCAACTGTCCAAGCTATAAAAATGTTATTTCTTATTGACTCTCTTCTTGTCTCACCCCCTATAGTGAATACTCATGCAGTCCTGCTGATTCTACCTCTACAGTAGCTCTAGAATGAACATTTCCTCTTTTCTCATTCTGTTCTCATCATTCTTACCTGATGTTCCAGAAATCTCTTACCCGGTTTCCTATTTCTGATGTCTTTTCTCTTCACTCCATCACCATAACATTTTTCAAAACAGGTAACCAGTCTGTTCCTGAATTCTCCAAGTACTCCAGTGTCCAGGGGTCACCTTTATTTAAATATGAAATGACATTATTCAGGCCCGACCCTGCATTACTGCTGGCTATAGGCTCCCCCATCACACTTTTAAGGGTCACAGTCCTCTAGTCTACACCAGGAACTTTCATCTTTTTCCGCTTTACTCCCCACTCTGGCTCCTCAATTTCACTCCCAGGTCAAGCTTAGATCTTGGCTCTTTGCCTCTCTGGTCACCTTAAGGAATTTTAGAATTACTATCTGCTTTCTTCATGTTCTATTCCGTTAGGCAAAAACAGACTTTCATTGAACCTCTGGAAGTGAGTCTTTGGAAAAGACAATAATGCTGGGACAAAATAGAAGGCATCAGGAGAAGAGGAAGAGGAAGTATGAGATGGACTAACTCTATAAAAGAAGCCATAGGCGTGAACCTACAGGAGCTGAGAAGGGCTGTTGAAGACAGAATGTTGTGGACATCACTCATTCCTAGGGTCTCCAGGAGTTGGATCTGATTCACCAGCATATAACATACACACTGCAAGTGATAGAGCATAATGATGACACAGGCAAAGGGACCCTCAACACCATTGTTTACGATACTTATTGGGCATTTTCTGTGTCTCGCTAGCCATGATCCACTCAAGGTCATGACCTTGCACTGTCTGCCATGTTGCTCAGGACCTTCCCTCTTTAGAGCAGACCCTCTTCCCATCTTCTCTGCCAGAAACCTAATGGCCCTTGCCCCCCAGCTTTAGCAGGCAATACCCAAATTCTCATGTTTATTAGACAAACAATTTACTTCTTCATGGTGAAGATGCTTCCATCTAGACTACATTTTATAACCAATCAGTTCCATTAATTTATTTTCTAGAACAAAGGAATAGTTTTCTTCATAAGAGGAATTCTGCCAACCCCCTGAGCCAATCAACTTAAACTAGTGAGCCTCTTTACAACATGTTTGGTTGATGTATTATTATTGGGGTTAACTCTGACCTCATTTTTTTTCAGTTGGTTAATATTTTTTCCAGAAAAGTAGTCTCCCAGGCAGAAAGGGAATCAAATGTGTTAGGAGGAGAATCCATTGGGATATATGAAGAAACTATTAGAAATTCTGTATTATCGCTTCTCGGCCTTTTGGCTAAGATCAAGTGTAGAAATTCTGTATTTATTTTTCCAATTCTATTATGTGTTAATCTGTCTACACTGTATTATAGTCATATATCAAAGAAAGGTGGCTAAAAATATTTGCTGATAAAAATGTGAGACCAAAAACTTTAAGAGCAAAACTCCAATGCTCTTAGCATAGCTTCCAAACCCTTTGCAAACAGTGCCCCGTTTATTAAAAGATAATTTTTAAAAAAAAGATAATTAAAAGATAATTTTAAAAAATGATAAAATCATGACTCTCATATAGATATAAAATGAAGGCATGTTAAAGATTTTATTTTACTCATTATTAATGAGGGACTAGAACTGGAGAATCCAAAGAATAAACCTATTTGTAGATCAGGAATATGGAAAGAAATGTGCTAATTCAGGCAAGACTGGCTTCTTCCAAAGTGTGGAGAAAAAGTCAATTGAATCTCCCAGGGTCAAAAATTTACCTCTCTAGAGCCAAGACTTACTTTGCGTTATTATACTTGTCTATAACTTATTGAATTATAAAATAGCTCAAATGGTAGTCTCAGAATCCAGATAAATCAAAATCACTTCACGCAGGTATGGTGTGCTTTCCACCAGAGCAACCTAAGAGCTGTGAGCCAAATCCAGTCAGCCACCTGTTTTTGTAAATAAAGTTTTATTGGGACACAGCTGTACCCATTTGTTTACACATTGCCTATGGCTGCTTTCCAGGTACAATGTCATTTTTGAGTAGTAGCGACAGAGACTGTATGACCAGCAAATGTTAAGATAATTATTATCTGGTTCTTTATATCAAAAGTTTGCCAATCTCTGCTCTAGAAAACAATGCATAGTTTTCCAATGAAGCACAAAGTTTTCATTATGCATTCTTCATCCCCACAAGTCCTCCCTCCCAACTGTCCCACCTGCCACTGCAGTCAGCCTCAGCTCTGGCCTCCTGAAATGCCCTTGGGGTATGCACCAGTGAATCTCAGCGTGTGAACCATGAGCCACCCAGGAAAGTGCCCCAGGTGGGCCTCAGACTGATTCCAAAGGCCAGTAGCTCTCTCTATTTATTTTAGCAGTGGGATCTTTGTAAGTCCACCCACTGGCTGTGATAGGCTTAATTGTGTCCCCCCTAAGTTTCCTATGTTGAAGACCCAACCTCCCAGTACCTCAGGGTATAACTGTATTTGTAACTAAGTTTTACAAAATGGTAGTTCAGTTAAAAAAGAGAAGAAGAAGAAGAAGCCGTTAGGATGGGAACCTAATTCAACATGATTGGTGTCCTTATTAGAGGGATTGACACCCGTATGCGTGCGCAGGGAAAAGGCCAAGTGAGGTCTCAGCGAGAAAGCGGCCATCTGCAAGCCAAGGAGAGTGCTCTTGGGAGAAACTAAATCTGCCAACACCTTGATCTTGGACTTGCAGCCTCCAGAGCTATGAGCGCATGCAATTCCGTTGTTTAAGCCACTCGGTTTGTAGTGCTTTGTTATGGTAGCCCAAGTAAACTAATACAGGTACCTGACCAAAAACTGCCCCAGGACTTAGAAATTAGCCTGCAGACACCTGGCAGAGTCCACTCAATTCTTTTTAGGCTGAATAACAGCTACTAAAGGAGTGAGCAGCTATGGACTAATCTAGATACAGTCAGCTTATGTTGGGTGACTAATGTTAGAAGACATTTTTCTCGGACAATCATTTACTCATTCATTAAGCCTTCGTAGGCTGGTGTGGTGAGAGAGAGATGAGTGTGTGCCAATGGTGGTGGTTAAGAGTGGGAAGAATAGGATGAGTTCTGCTCTGGGGATTAGGGTCCAATAACAGAGACAGAGACATAACCGATTGCCCCAGATTCCGTGTAGAAAAGCCTGAAGGTATAAATGAACAAAACAACAAGAAATCATAACACCGGTGATAGAGCTTATGAATAGGGATTTTTAAAAGTGCGATGGGAGCCCAGAGGACAAAGCAATTGATTCTGTTGGCGGGGAGCAAACAAAGAGGGACGAGAGGCAGTCATGGAGGGATTCAATGAGGGGGAGCCTAGGGGTGAGGGACTTGATATGCACAGGAGATGGTGGATTTTAGCTTGAAGGTTCCAGCACTGTCCTGTAGCCTCCAACAAGCATGGTAGGTTTACAAGGGAGGTTCTCACAAATGTTTGCTTAGTCAAGGCATAAAACCCTAATTCTTAGGGGCAAAAGCTCAAATGGGAAAGAGAGAGGCATAAAAAATGAAATTCTTATTTACTCCTGTAATGAGACTGATATTTTATTTTTTAAATGTCCTCATCACATTTTAGTCTCCCTCAATAACCCACCCAGTAAGTTTCTGATCAATAATCCCTTATCAAAATCAAAGCTGGCTATGTAATTTGATGAGTCCAGTGGACCCTTCCAAATGTGTGCAGAATGTGGTCCTGATGTAATTTATCCAGCTTCAATATCAATGGACAGCTTAACTGTGACCCCACTGTCGGATTTAAAACTATTAAGTCCTGCTGCCCCTTTTATCGGCAAGAGGAAAGCAGCTGTGCTTTTTAATCCTATAGCTTCCGTTTATCTCTTTATTGTTTTTTGTTTAGGTAGGGTAAAGGCTGTTTTTCCTTTTATTTTTTCCACAATGAAAATAACTTATTAATCCAGTTATATAAATGACCCATGTAAAAACTTTCAAATGGTACATACCATTTAATGTTTATCCTCATAATATCATCAAACATCTTCTGGACCAGATAGAACAGCAATGGGTCTGAGCTTTACCCTCATACCACCTAAGAAAACTATCATACAAAGTTAGCAACTATTACAAGAAAGGTGAACTATAAGTTATTTTTTAAACCAAAGTAAACTTTGGGAGTATAGGCTGGGAATTATGCCGCCAATTTTTATGAACTCCAGGAAAGCAGCTGGTAAATTAGCTGCAATAGTTGATCCTGCTCAAACAAAACAAAATAGAACAAAACTCTTCAATTATGTTGAAGAGCCTTGGCTTCTCAAAGGAAAAGAGAATGGTGTTTGGTAATTCCAGTGATTTGTTTTGTTGTTTGTTTGTGTGCTTTACAAATTTGTGAAGTTTTTGAGATCGTGTTCTAGAAAGAAAATATTAGATTTTAGCTCTCAGTTGCAGGGGAAAAAAATCAGCCTACCCTCAAATTGAACCTGCATCCATGTGGTCATAATTAAATGCCTCAAAAGAATTTAAAATCATCTGAGAACCATCTGACCACATTGTAACATGTCCAGCTACACAGAATGTCATTGTGCAGCAGACTGTCATTTCTAAAATGGCATCTATAGAGGATGGAGAGGAAATGCTTATTAAACATCAGGAGGAAAGTTAAAAAAAAAAAAGGAGATTAAAAAAGATTAATCATTTAGCTGGGTCCAGGCACTCAAAGGCTGTAAACAGAGTGAACTTGAAATTATAACTCAAAGACTCCAACGTGATCTCCAAACATCCAGGGGGCCTGCCTGGAAGATGCTGCTCTTGCCAGATGTGGAGCAATGGAAAGATGGACGTGCCCGGAAGGAGCTAGAGGAGGAAGTTCATTCCATTGGGGGACGAAGAGAGGTTCTATTGTCTTGGTAGCATGTGACAAAGATCTTCTGAATGGGGAGAATTTTGAGGAGCAGGAAACTGAGAAAAGGACCTAACATGTGCAGGACATGACTTGTCCCGCTGGAAAGATAAGTGGGTTCCAGGGTTGTTCCCTAGACAAGGGAAAGATAATGCAGGGTCTTGTGCCTGAGGGGAAACAATCAGATTCATATTGTTAGACACATAATACAGGCAACAGCACAGAGAATGAATTGGAGAGGGGAGTTGCTGGGAGTCAGGAAACAGATTGTAAAGTTAATGCAATATAGGCCTTGAACTATGGCAGAGACCAAAGGAATAGAAAGGAGAATGGAATGGTGCATGCCTCCTAGAGTGTTTCATAACAGACTAAGTCTATTTATATGAAGCATAATAAAAGACTTGTTCTGTTAACTAAAAAAATTAAAAATGCTTTCTGTACACCGAGATCACTTGATTGGTCACAGAAGTTGCAAAATAAAAACAGAAGTTAAATGCAGGCAGACTTCAAAGCTGGAACAAGCCCTTTTCTTCCCTTAAAGCAATTGCTTCTTCCTGTCCAGTGCTGAATCTCTGCCCTCCACTAACATGAAGCGGCCGCCCTGAAACTCACGATTCTTCTATTTGGAGCCCAGTCTCAGTAAAAACTGAAAATGCTCACCATACCTTAAGTAATTTTTAGTGCAATGTTTCCTAAATAGTTAATAAAATTAACTTTCTGAAAGGTAGAGAATGAAAAACATAAAAAGAGATTGAAACTGCTTTTATAGGAACACTTAGAATCTTAGAACAGGAAGGAAACTGAGAGATCTTTTGGTTTTTTTCTGAACTGAAAAAAAAAATTGAGCAGAACTCTCTATTCAAACAAAATTTTCTTAGAATCCTTATACATAAAACAGATAAAAACAGAACCACATTGGGTGAAGCAGTACGTACAAAGGTAGGACTGGGAGGCATCAGTCTGCCTGAATTGTTCACCCAGGGGACAGGTATTATTTGTAGAGAATCTACAGTCACAGGGAACTCATCATGTCTCGACTCCTACATGCTCTGGCACTTTAGATTCAAGGGACCTGTACGTCTCCCCAGCAGAGTTTTTGGACTGGGGACCATGGATCTTCCCCTGAAAAGGACCTCCGTTTAAAGACAAACCACACTCTTCTTACTTTCTCAGAAATATGCAGGAAATGGTTTTGGCCATTTGGACCACCCATGAAAGCCATCTGTGCGTGGGAGGAGCAGAAATGGCCATGCAGGTGCTGATAGCAATACCCAGGAAACTGGAGCACAGATTCAGACCGAAAGAACTGCTGGAAGGGAGCTGTATTTTCCTTCTGGCCGTGGGTGAGGGGCTGTAGCTTTATCATAATCTGTAAATAAATCCAGGGAAGTGCTCCCTAAATAGTATGTGATGAAGCGCGTACTCGGTAACCTAGGTTCAATTCCCAGCTTTGCCTCTTATGAGCTGTGTGACCTTGAGCAACTTCCTTAATGTCTCTGTTTCAGATTCCTCCTCTGTTAAAGGTGGGTTAATATTAGGACTTCCTCCTATTGTGAAAATTATAGGAGTTGATTTACATAGAATCCCCAGACTAGCACCTAGCACACTATAAAAGTGTTTGTCATTTTATTATTATTGTTATTGTCATTATTCTGAGGAACATGGGCTTGGATGTGCGACAGCTCTGGTTCATATCACAGCTCTGCCTCTTCCTAACTGCAACCTTGGGCATGTTACTTAATTTAGCTGGTGCCTCAGTTTCCCCATCTCTAAAATAAGAGAGATAATAGCACCTTTCTGATGGCATTGCTGTGAGAACTGATCCAGATCTTACATGGAAGGTGCTAATCAAGAGGGTGCCTGGCACATGGTGAGCCAAATGTCTGCCATTGTTACCCTGTGTTTAAATGCATTCAGCTCTACCAACACACACAGTTACTAACACTTACTACAGGCTCTCTATGGCTGGGACTACGTGCTAGGACCTCGGGGAATATAGGAATATTAGGGCTGGAAGGGACCTGGGAAATCTTGTCCAACTTTGTTACTTGTTGGATTTTTAAACTCCGAGCTGTGAGCACTTACATCTTCATCAGCCAAAAGAGACATGACCCATCTGCCAGCACCCGGGAGGAGCGTAGCTGGCGGCAACTCAAAAAACGACAAGATTGACTAGGAGGAGGATGCGTGTTATCCCTCAAAGGTGGCTGGATTTGCTGGCAGTGAGCAAGCAGTTACTTGAAAAACCCGAGAGAAGGCAGAACAGTTAATAGCTGCAGAGTAGTGAAAGGATGGCACACGGAGAGAAAAATCTCAAGTCCATATGGGATTGGAGATGGGGCCGGGTAAGGCAAGCTGTTCTCAGTCCTAAACAGTCCTGATGCGTGAGACTCAGTGGGCATCCTCGTGAGCCAAAGACGGACGTTTTTTTCACTGCACCGATTATTTTACTGTAAGTACTGCTGTGAGTTAGCATATGGCATCTCAGATGTGTGAATGAATTGTAATTTCTATTTGCAATATCTGCAGCTAGAAGTGATCTAGTTGGGAAAGAAAAAAAAAATGGATGCAGAGTAAGAGAGAGACTTGGGTGTCTTTAAAGGGACTAGCCTTCAGGGTCCTGGAAAACAAACTCTGACGTTCAACTGCCTTGCCAAAAATCATCCCAAGCCATCTACGTCCACTGTTCCACTTCAAGTCTTGGCAACAGCGGGAAAGAAGCAAGGCAGTGCCTCTGCTGTTCTCATGCTTCAGTGCTTCCAACTGATGACATCATCTGTTACTGAGTTCTCCTTTTCTTATAATGGAAATCAGACTTGGAATATCGAAATCACTCAGCATGGCTACTCGTTCAACACCCTCTCTCCCATCTATAAACTAACACAACCAGTCCTTCCACTTTAAAAATTGTTTTGTTTTTTTTAAAGAGTGTGCAGTTTTGGCGTGGTGTACAAGGGGAAGAGGATAACATACCCAGAAACATATATCCAGAATGGCTCTTCTGCTCTTATATGTAACCCTCTCTGCCTGAGCATCATCCTTCAGAAAAGCCTCGCATGTCCACCCAGGTGGCCCAAATGTTCAGACCGATGGAGTGTTTTTATTATTTGGAAGTTACTGTTTCTCATTTTGTGAGAGACTGTACTTAAAAACCAATGCTTTCTATCCTTTTGGGGAATTAAAAAGACAGAGACAGTGTGGCCTGGAAAATCTCCCCTATTCAACTAATTAAACAAGGGGGCTGTTAGATTGAGGTGATTCTAATGCTTCAGCAGCCCACATAAGCAAAGCAAAACCCAAGCCCACAAATACCTCAAGGTTGCAAAATTGAAACCTAAGGACAACCAGTCACAAACAGCCAACTAGGCTTTCCCAAATAAGACAACTGCTTAAGCTATAGCCAATGAAATCATTTTCTTGCTTTGCTTCCTGTCTTCTCTATAAAAGTCTTGCCCCTGGCTCCTGTAGGTGGAACACTCCTAATCACTTCTGGTTTGGGTTACACAATTCGAATAAATGTTTGCTCAAATAAACGCTTAAAATTTTTAATATGTCTCAGTTCATCTTTTAATGGTCAAAAAAATATATGGGAGGAAAGGTGAAGACCATGGGACAATGGACGCCTCCAGACTGACGCTCTATATTGCACTCCCAGTGACAGGATCCATGAAATGGAATGGAATATAGTGTCAGCATCCTTCATAGTGGACAGCATCCATTTCCACCAATAGTGTCTAAATATTCATTCATTCATTCATTCATTCATTCATTCATTCAACAAATGTTTACTGCTCATCTACTACGGCCTAAGCACTAGATAATGATAACAGATCAGACCTGACTGCCCCTGTTTGGTAAGCATAAAGGTCCATCAACCTCAGCTCCTAGAATAGGTCCTAGGTTCCCAGGAACTTGACAATCATTGTTATTGTCTATGGTAAGTATTTACCACTCTTCTTTGGCAGCTTAGCTTCTGAACTCTTCTTCAATACTAGAGGCTGCCCCTTGTGATATATCTTGGTAGGAAACAGATACTATGCCCCAATGCCAGAGTCATACTTTTCTAGTGTCCCTTGCAGCTTGAATGAGAACAATTACAAGTATCTGCCAATCACAGCATCCATGCTGAGCTGTGACTCAGGAGCTCAGTGTCAGCTCTGGTATCCACCCTAGTCTTCATGGAGGAAGCCGTGGTGATCAACTCCAGGAACAGTCACAACGGCAAGATTGTGCAAGCAGTGGAGTCTTTTTAGGACCAAATCTACTGTGATTTGGGAGGTTTACCTTGGCCATGTGGCCCCTAGACCTAGCTCTCTGGTGCTACTGGAAATTCAGAGTGATCCAATCTTTTAATAAATTTCTTTCTGTTCAAATTAGGCAGATATGGGTTTTGAAACAGAGAATGAAGAGATAATGCCAAGTGATAGAGGAGTGGTACATACTTAAAGTCTACAGGAATTCAAGAAAAGTTTGCTCACCCTAATCGAATGGTTGGACCGTTTTCCTTTTCCTAAAGGTGGTGGAACTGTTATTCTAAGAGCCAGTGGTTCTCACTTTTTGGCCTCAGAACTTCTTTATACTCTTGAAAATTACTGAAGATACCAAAGAGCTTTTACTTTACTAACATACCCTATATATATGGTTATTTACCTCATTAGAAACAGAAATTTAAAATATATTAATCAAGTCATTTAAAAATAACAATAATAAACCCAATTATGTGCTAACATAACATTTTTACGAAAAATAACTATATTTTATAAAACAAAAGAAAAATTAGTGAGAAAAAATGGTATTGTTTTACATTTTGCAAATCTCTTTAATGACTGGTTTAATAATAGCTGGATTATCTTATTTCTTTCTGCATTCAATCTGTTGAGACATGTTGTCTGGGTTGAAGTATGTGAATAAAATCTGGCCTCATTGGAAAAAGGAGAATAGCCTTTTTCAGATAATTAATGATGTTTTTTTTTTTCTTTGATAAGACGCCAAATCTCAACAAATGGTAATTTCTTAAAGGTTAGTTGCAATGTGGAATCTAAAACCATGTCAGTGAACATTTGTCCACTGTTATATAAAAACCCATTGGTCTACATGTACTTTGAATGGATGTTTTACCCAGACATGGTTTTGTAACATCATACATTGGTCATTTAGAAAATTTTGATCTTTGAAATATTAACATATTTTATTATACAATATCAAAAAATCACATTTTAATATTACCAGAGACATCATCAAAAAAGTTTTCAATTATTGGGAATCTGTCAAGCTCACAGTAGTAGATAAGTTTTCCAAAATTCTAATTTTTGTTGGAAAGCCCACATTTTATCTTTGGCAACAATTATTGTCAGTTGTTTTTCTTTAAGTGATAGAATCAGCTCATGTTTCAGAAAATGTTAGCCAAATATCTAGGTCTGAATAACTATATTTTGTCTACCACTTATTCTTTTAAATAAAAATGTTGTTCCGTGAAAAAAAAAAAGAATGGCAGTACAGCTCCCAGTTCAACTGCACAAATATCTTTGCTCTAGACAACCAATGAATATCAGTGGGCAGCAGAAGTGCTTTATGCATGTTTCCCATTTCATCACACAGAATATTAAAAAGACGTGTACTCAAAGGTAAAGTTTTAATAAAATTAATAATTTTTGTTTCATGATAAACTTTCTTTTGTGAAACTAATGGTGTTTTTTTTTTTTCTACAAGTGGGTTGTGGTCATAAATACAATTACTGGTAGTCTTTTATTTTCACCCATCAGTGCAAATGTTAATTCAGTGAAAAAAATCAAACAACATCTTAGCATTACTATTAAAATAATTTTGACCTCAGGACCCTCTGAAAGAGTCTTGGGGACATTGCAGGAGTCCACAGACATATTTCGAGAACTGCTCTAAGGGAAGAAAACTTTGAAAAGGCATTATGAAATAAATGCCTATAGATGTTGGCCAGTTAGTGAGTGGAGGGGAGCAAGAGCAAAGGCTGGACAGGTAAGTAGGTGCTAAACTACGGAAAGTTTTAAGTACCAAGCAGCAGAGCTTGAATATTATCCTGTGGACAACTGGGAAATTTTAATAACCATAGTTATCATTTATTTAGCATTTACTGTAGGCCTGGTATTTTGCATATAGTATTCTATTTACACGGCATAATAATCCTGTGAAGTTAGTATTAATCATCCTCTTTGGTGGAAAGGAAACTGAGGTTCAGAGAAGTTGAGAAACTTGCCCTAACCCACACAGCTGGCCAAAGCACAGGAGCCCGTGTAGATGTGAGTGCAAAGCTTGGACGACTTCCTCCATTTCAAACTTCATTCCAAGCCACATTTTTCAGCTCTGCTGGGTAGGATCCTGGAATGCGTATGGTCGTAAAACATCTAGTCTGCCATGAAACACTCTGGCTATAAATCTTGTATATTTACTCTGGGTTCCCTGAGGGCAAAGGTCAAGTCTATTTACATGCCCAGCACATTGTGGTTACTTAATAAATCTTTAACCATAAAGGTAGTGATTTTTTATAGAGCCCAGCTCCACTCAGATCCCTTTCAGATTTCTTGAGTTTAAAGTGCACACCCCAGAGTAAGAGGATTTTTTTTTTTCCCAAAAGCACTCAGAGGCCTGTATTTCCGGAATGTGAGTATGGCCTTCAGTGTCCACAATAGCGGCCTCTGCACAATTATTACTGCATATTTGTAAAGTAAGTGAAACCTGTTTTGCTCACCTCCACCCTTTTGGAGGTGTTGGATCTTATTCTGGAAGGAACATGGGCTTTGGAATAGGCTGACCTGGATTCAAATCTCAGTTCCACCACTAACAACTCAGCCTCCATATCGAAAACATGATTCTAATAGTGTCTTCTTCAGAAAGTTGTTGAGACGATTAAATGAAATAGTGTAAGGAAATCACTACTCCTGGTGCTTTTTCTTTCCCCCACAAGCCCAGTCTGGTCCCACAGAGCCCTTCTCCAGCCCCCTAGGGTCCCAGGGCTTTGCAGAAGGAGGCAGGCTTGGCCAGGACTCACCAGCTCTCACCCCATCACCCAAACTGCCCCTTCGAGCAAACATTGTCTACCTATCCTCATATGCGGGATAGTACTCTCAGCTTGATATTACTTTACAAATTATCTAACAAACTAATAAAAACAACAAATGCCAATAGGAATTCTAAAATGTGTTTGTAATTGCAGAAGGTGTTAATAGGTTCATTGGACAAACAATTTTAAGAAACACTGCAGACTAAATCTCCCTCCTGGGAGGGTGCAATTTAGCCTGTTAATGGTTCTAAGGAACTCCAGAGGAAAAGAAACCTGTGTAACTTCGTATAACAGCTACACAAACTCCGTGCATTGCTGAAGACTTTTTCCTGGTAATCGTCCATCTCACCCTCAAAAAAGGTTTTCCCCCCATACTATTTGAGAAGCACTACCTTACTTTCACAGCTATGATTTCCTAATGATGGCATCTGAGACATGGGGCAGTATCCATGTAGACTAAGATGACATATTGGCCCCAATCTTGAGAAGTCTGTAAGCGTTAGATCTAGGAACAAAACCCTAAAGTCTTTAATGGGCTGGACATAACACTCATTTGAGGAGAGGAGAATACTTAAACCTCGACCACACTCTACAGCTTATAACGCATTTAAAAATATATTACCTCATTCAAATATGTTATCTCAGTTTATTCCTAAAAAAAGCTGTATGAAGCAGTCAAGATATGATTATCTCCTTTTGTAGGTTATGAAGTTAAGGCTCAGAGAGATGCAATGACACCCCTAGTCCCTTAGCCAAGAAGTCTCAGAGCCGAGACTAAATGCAGACTCCAGCTGGACTCCTGGGCCAGTGCTGTACCCAAAAGACCAGAAAAAGGGGGGGGGGGGGAAACAGAGGAGGAGAGAAAGTTGGAGGAAGGGAGGCAGAAAAGACAAATGCAAGCAATTCTGTGGGTCATTCACTCTGCTCATGCCACTCTGTCCACAAGTCTATCTGCTTCAGCAACTATTTGTTTTGTTTTGTTTTGTTTTCCACCAACACTGCTCTTTTCTCAGGAGACTGGTAGCCCCAGAGAGCAAAAGCCAGACTTCAAGAACTGCCAAGAACTGCCAACTCCTGGCCACCTGTGAGGCCCAGAGGCAGCCGCCACCCAGGGGGAGGCTCCACCTTCCACACCACCCTGGCTACCAGCCTGGCAGTGAGAAAGCACCTCTACTGCACAGTTAGCTCCAAACCATCCCCAACCTTCTTCCCTCCCTCCCTCTACAGCCTTGGCCGGCCTCCAATCAGCCTTGGCCAGTGGACACCAGTCAGCCAGGAATCCAATACTTCAGACCCAGTATCTCTAATTCAAGGGTTAGGCATCCTCTTCTGAGTTGCCCTTGCTCTTCCTTGAAGCCAAGAGAAAAGAAGAGAGAGAGAAGGATAAAAAGGAGATGCTAGAACAGGAGATGCAGCGATCACTTGTGGCTTGGACTCATTCTTCCTGTTGGGTTTAAGGGCATTTTCAGCATGTTTGTGAACTCTTCACACTTAATGATGTCATCGACGCCAAATGCTTTATGTTAATTAGTTGTCATGAAGCTTAAGTTGCCCTTCTCTCCATAGCAAGCACTGCAAAGCTCTCACCTGTTGGAATTAACTGTAATGGATGCAATGAAGACAAAGAATGCGCTGCCAACATGGAAATTCCCGCTTGTGCTATCTCTGGAAATAAAGCAGTACTGGTTACAGGCCCTGCTGTGCTTGGGTGCTCGCCCAGAAACTTCCATTCCTGGGAGGAGACATTTCCCAATAAACCTCATCTCCCTTTTTGTGTTAACAACAGCATGCTTTTCTTTTCAGTTTCATTTGACAAGAAACTTTTGGGTTTCTTTCCCAAAAAGTCAGGGTTAGCACAGTTAGAAAACATGTTGGAAAGTTAGCACGGCTGAAGTTCACATTTTTAGGAAGCAGGGAGTGACTATTTCTTTGTCTGGGATAATGAGGCAATAGTTAATAAAAAGGTGTTTCTCACTAAAGAAGTAAGTCAGATGCCTGCATTAATCAAAAAATATTCCAAGTTATGAATGGGGAAAAATTATTCATTAATTTCCCCCCTCCCCACTGCATACTAAAAAAAAGGCATTGTCTGTACCAAATTTCCATTCCCTTTTCACATCCTAATATATATATATTTCATACATGGAAAACAATGTGCTTTGAAATGAAAAAGATGCACCATTCTCATTGTATTTATTTGTTAGTTCAATGGGTGGGGCTAGTGATATAATTATGAAAGAAGAGCTGAAGATTTTTGTTTGTTTGTTTTTCCCCCTCAATTTTTATAAGGAGTTATAGTAGTTTGCTAGAGCTGCCATAACAAAATGCCACAGGCTAATTGGCTTAAACAACAGAAACTTCATTTCTCACAATTTTGGAGGCTTGGAGTACGAGACCAAGGTGTCCACAGTGTTGGTTTTTTTCTGAGGCCTCTCTCCTCGGCTTGTAGATGGCCATCTTCTCCCTGTAGCTTCACAGGGTTCTCCCTCTGCATAGGTGTCTGTGTCATATAAGGACAGCAGCCATGTTGGATTAGGGCCCACACTCATGATATCATTTTTAACTAAATTACCTCTTTAAAAACCCTATCTCCAAATATAATCACATTCTGAGCTCTTGGCGGTTAAGACCTCAACATGTGAATTTGAAGAGACACAATTCAGCCCCTAACAGAAATCACTGGTCTTATGTGTGAGAGCATAATATCATAAGAAGTTAAATGAAGAATGGCAAAAGTAACTAGATGGGGATTCATAAGAACTGGCTTCCAGCTCCAGCAGGTGATTTACTGGTTATAGGACCTTGGGCAACTTTCTTACCCTCTCTGGCTATCTGATCTTTTCAAGTCAAAGACAGAGAGAGAAAATGCATTGGATAATTTCTGAGGTACTACGCAAATCCATCAATTTGCCATGGTTGGATAGGAATCCAAGGGGAGGCAGAAGCAATAACATAGTGCTCTGATTTCTTGGTAGCCTTAGGGAGAAGTTTGCACCTCAATGAAAGGTACCACAGGAGACTGGTTCTCTGCTTCTTCCAAATGAACACCAGAGGAAAGTCAGTGCTAGGTTTTACATGAACGCCCAAACACAGTCAAAAAGTCTGCAGCAAAGTGTGCAAAATCTGATTTTGCACACCCTGGGGTGGCTTAAGAATGACAAAGGGTATGAAAAGCTTTTAAGATTGTAAGAAAATGAATTTTCATTCATCTTTAACTTTAAACTAAAAATAAGTAAGGGAGAGTGAAAGCAAATAACCTGTGATGGGAAACAGTGATTTCAAGGGGTCCATATATATAAGATCAGATACACAAACACACATACACACACATACACACGCACACACACACACACCAGGGGTGCCAAAAAATGTATACAAGTGGACACTTTGGTCAACGTTGCTCAAGCAGTAGTTCACCATAATCAGAAGCATCTCGACGCTGATGGAAACCACCTCTTGTAATTGCAGATGTCAAACATGACTTGTATTCATCTTTTCTTATCGGTATATATTATTACAATTTTAATAGTTTTTTCCTTTCTTAAAATGTGTGTATATTTTTTTGGCACCCTCTGTATATTCCATCAAAATACATATGTTTCAATCCCTATATGGCTTGAACACTCCTTGGAAGGGTAAGACCTGTGGAGGAAAGGAGGGAGGGAGGGAGTGCAGCTCCCAGAGGGGCCCGCCTTCTCCAGGGAAGTCTCATCCGCCCTCCACAGTGCTTACCACTTGAAAGCTGTCAGTGCTTTAGAACGCCCAGAGCACTTTCACCCTCCTGCCTCTACTGACCTGCACATCAACCCTCCAAGACAAGTTTTACTACTTGTACCATCGTCCAGATCAGAAAACAAACCTCAAGTCCTGTGTCCCTTACACCCTCGCTGCGCTGCGGGACATGAGCCCAGTGTGTGAACATGGTGTGTGGGTCAAGACTTTGATATTCTGTGAAAAGGAAATGGTACTTTGGCGCTTGCCACCACCTTGGCTTTCCTTGAGGCTGCTCAAAGCTTGGACTCCCTAATCAGGCTGTCTTGCTGGCAATGCTCCATGTTGCAAACCTGGCCCTCTTCTGCCCCTTTTACAAATGTTTGCTGAATCCTTAGGACATGCCGGGCCCTGTGCTGGGCACTGTGGATAGGAATAACGACAGATCAAGATATAGTCGTTTCAAGGAGCTCACAGTGCTGGAGAGATAAACCAGCAAATCAAATCTCTACTCAGTTCCATGAATGTCACCTGGGTGGGTCCTGAGAGCTACGAAAGTACAGAGAAGGCTGATGGGTGCAGAGGGATCAGAGCTGGGGGCGGGGCAGGGGAACCACAGCATCCAGCAAGAGGTGATACTTGAGCTGAGATCTGAAGGCCCACGAGGCAGGCTAACAAGAGGGACATGTGATCCAGGTCACAGATTGGAAATGTCAGGTCATTGGGGAGGCTAAGGATTGGTCTACATGTAGGAATCTGGGAGAAGATAAGTCATAAGCTAAAGGTACAACCCCAAGTACTGCACTAAGGAATTTAAACTGAGCTGTTGAGGTCATGGAGTCAAAACAGACTGCCCCGGTCTGTCCCCTGGTGGCATGGCCTTAGCCCAATTGATTAACGACACCATGCATCAATTTCATCATTGTGAAATGAGAATTAGGGTACAGCTACCTCATAGGGTGGTGGTATAGATTGAATGAGGTCATCAATGCAAAATCTATAGCCCGTGAGGTCTTAAGAAATGCCATTAGTATTACTGTCATCATCATCACCATTATTAAAGGAGTGCTGTAGCAAGCTCTGTGTTTTCGAAAATCTACTGGTTATTCTCCGCTTGCCCCACCAGACCCGTTTTTAATTTCCCTGCCCTGCTCTGTCCTGGAAAGCTAACCCCCAAAGATTGCAGCCTCAGGCTCCTCCCTTGCCTACTGGCTTCTTGCTTATTGAGCCAGTAGGAGGCACACGCATGAGTTTGCAGAGTGAGAGACGGGAGAAGTCGGTTATTTCTTCGCTCAAAGCTCCCAGACTCAGGGCAGCTGTTTTGATCATGGCTATGGCTCTCCATGTCTTGGATAGACTCCCCTGAAAGCAGAACCTGACTCAAGGTCCTGGGTTTCAGAGACTTATTGGGAAGGTGATTCCAGGACTGGAGGATCTGACAGAGGAGGGGAAAATAAAAAAACAGAGTGTGACTGAGATCAGTATTTTAAGTGACTGCAGTGGTCTCTGCGGGACCTCAGGGAACAGAATACCTCTGAAATTTCCATCAGAGGGTGGGAAGCTTTGCATTCTTCCACCAGCTCCTGTGCCTTACCCAGTTTGCTGGATGCCTTCAGGGCATGGACTCCCCCTTTGCTTTCCAGCTGCATTTTCAAGCCAGCCAAGCAGGTGCGGATTCAGAGAAGGCCCTTAGAAATAAATCAGAAGGACACTTGCCTCTCTTTCCATGGAAAGCTATCAGGATGAGATCACAGCTGCAGCTGAAACCACAGGGAGGCTGATGGGATGTGACAGGGACACAAAAGCGTTTGCTATACATGCCAAACACAGTTCCTGCTGAGCGACTCTCTCTTCTACAGCTTCAGGGCCTCCCTTCATTGTTTTTTCCTTGTAGGCCTAGAAATGGCTTCCCTCCTATGCTAATCTCTATGCCCACAAGCCTTGTCCATGTCCCCGGCCCTGACTCCACTTCTGTAAATACTTCCTTCATCACAGTCCTTCCATTGAACCAACTGAGCGGGATTCTGCTTCCTGGAGGGACCCTCACAGGTACAAACAGACGTATTCCGGCTACAAAACTATGGTTGCCAGGGTGCGAGATGGTGATTTGGCAGGTCAGTTAGGTCACTTTTTTAGTCATCCCATTTCATGATGATGAAGGCATGAAATTCAACTAAGGCGGGGGAAGAGGGAGTGAGCTGGGGCTGACACAGCAATGTACTTTCCCACGGAGCCTGTGGAGACACAAAGCCATGCTGATCAGGCCTTAACGAGGACCCTCTCCCTGGGGTACTGGCACTTGAAAGCTCGGATGTCAGAGCAAACCACTAAGAGTGGATTTTCAGAAATGATGAAAGCAGGAGCAGGAAAGCTTTGGCTGTGGTGACAGCCTTACATTCATCTTTGTATCCTTTCTCCTCAGTCTCCCGACGTCCAGGCCCCCACCCTCTATATTTGTAGGCAGACAATAAGTGTTTACTAAATAAATCTCCATTTCTAGTGTTGCTGATGTACTTGTATTTGTCAATAGCTATCTTATTATATAAGGTTACTGTTATAGACCAAAATTCTGTGTGTCCCACCCCTTCCCCAAACTCACATATTGAAGCTTGACCCCCCAGTGAGATGGTATTTGGAGGTGGAACTTCCGGGACATAATTAGGTTTAGATGAGGTCACAAGGTTGGGGCCCCCATGATAGTATTAGTGTCTTTAACAAAAGAAGAAGAGAGACCAGAGGTCTTTCTCTCTCTCGGCCAAGTGAGACACAGCGAGAAGTTGGCCATCAGCAAGCCAGGAAGACAGGCCTCACCAGACACAAAATCTGCCGGCATCTTGATCTGGGACTTCCAACTTCTGGAACTGTGAGAATGAAATGTCTATTGTTTAAGCCACCCGGCCTATTGTATTTTGTTATAGCAGCCCTGAGCAGACTAATACAGTAACCAAAGCAGCAATATATGTGCCACTTTGTTGTATCCAAATGATTTATCATATCCTTTATCTTTTTGGTATATCCAATATGAGAGAATGGGAAATAGCCCCCTCTAACTTATAGAACACAGTGTGATAATAAGGCCTTTCTGATGTCTGGAGTTCAGGGCAGGAGCCCTATAGGCTGAGAAAATAAACCAGGTGCCAAGAACACCCACATCTTAAAGGGAGCTGTCAGACCATCCACGCAGCAAATGGGAAGCCAAAGCTTCCAGCATGTGGCAACCCAACAGCGTTTCCAGGCCATGTGAGAGACATGAAAGACTTCTTTCAGAAGAGCCAGCAGAGAGGACTGTTTTGCTAAAGTTGTCAATATGCTGCAGGTGCAAGAGGAGAAGGCGTCTTCTTGCATACCTAACGCCGTGGCAGGGTGCGTGAGCTCCAGGAGAACCCCTCATTGAGCCTTCACAACTGTCCCCTGGTGTTTGATGAACATGGGCACTGAAATCTGATTCCCATCTGGAGAATCTACAGGTTGTGTTTCTGTTGGTGAGCATAGTGATTGGATGGGAATACCCAATATACACTGGGACTATCAATGCTTCCAGAATGATGTAGGCCAAGGATACATTTCCCATAGGCCAGCTGTGAATGTGTGGAGTGTGTAGGGGAGGTAATATCCATAAAGTGTCCCGTGTAAGAAAGGTCAGCCTCCAACCCCTGCCCTGTGCAAAGTCACCAGCTTCAGAATGCATAGGCACTGGTCAGGTCCACCTCAGCCTGCCTGCCCGCTTTCACTCCACCCTGCCCCTGTGCCCACCCATGCATGGGCCGAGAGCTGGGGCTAGGAAAGAGGTGGGGAGAGAAAAGAAAGATGAAACTCGCCCCAAACACACACACACACACACACACACACACACACACACACGTGTGCATATGCGCACATGTGCGTGCACACACACCCCTCCTATGGCAGGCTTCCAAACTAAAAGTAAGCCCAAGCTGGGTGTAATGGGTTGAATGGTGGCCCCCCAAAAGACATGTCTGCATCCCGACCCCCAGAACCAATGGATGTGATCTTATTTGGAAAGTAAGTTCTTTGCAGATAAAATTAGGGATTCTGAATTATCTGAGTGGGCCCTAAATCCAGTGATAAGTGTCCTTGTAGGAGGCACACAAAGGAGAGACACAGGAGAAGAAGACAAGGCCATGAAAGATGGACGCTGAGATAGGAGCAGTTGAGCCACAGCCAAGGAACGTCTGCAGCCACAGGAAGTTGGAAGAGGCCAGGAAAAATCCTCCCCTAGAGCCTTCAAAGACAGCGTGATCCTGCTGACACCTTGATTTGAGGCTTCTCACATCCAAAACTGTGAGAAAATAAGTTTCTGTTGTTTCAAGCCACCCAATTTGTGGTAATTTATTACAGCAGTCATGAGACACTAATACATTGGGAAAAGAGAGCATTCTAAACTAGGTGAAATTTAGAGTTCAGACATTACCCTGGCTTTCACTTGTTGTTATCTAAAATTTTCTGGAAATGCAGTGAGTACTGCCTGAGATTTCCTCCAGACGTGAGGAACACACTTCACGTTTCCTGAGGAGGGTAAGAAAGAATCAAGTTGCTTTTTCTCGTTCTCTTTCAAATTGGGCTCACTTCACACACTGGGTTCATTCACTCCAAGGAATAAGTCCTAGAGGCATCCAGTACCTTCCCTCCCACTGGCCTTGCTGCTTTTGTGCTGATAGTTCTGCCAACAGCCCAGGAACTACACCGTCACTCTATCGGGTCACTTTTGAGCAGGCCCGACCCTCAGTGCAGGACAATGGCTCTGAGCCCAGGTTTGGGGCCATGTACCAACCCCAGCTCCAGCCTCACCAGCTGTGTGCCCTCTAGTTTCCTGTGCCTCACTTTACTCATCTATAAAATGAAAATACTAATAGCTGCTACCTCACAGAGCTGCATGGTGGCACATGGTGAACACCACAGAAGAGGATTTATGTAGCCGGGTGAGTAACTCTGGTCCTTATCTCTGCCGTAGTCCCCAAGGCCCAGGGAATATGTAATGCTGAGAAAGCACAGTCTCACCCTCTGCGAACACGTCACAGGCCTTGATGACAAGAATCTCAGTTTCCTCTCAGCAAAGACTTGAGGGAATTTTGTGCTTGTTTTCCCATCAGTCCACTTAAAGAAAACAAATTCTGTTTCCTTACAATTAATAGTAGTTGCACGGTGTGGGAGGAAAGGGATATAGAAACAGAAAGTCTGCTAACAGCCTTGAAATCAAACTTCGAAGTGGTGACAGGCGCTGGGCAGATGCAAAAAAGCATGGGGTAGACCTCAGGTAGCACGGAGTTTACAGGAGAGAAGCGGACACCATTCCAACAATACAGTTAAGAGACCATATAGGGCCATGTGCCATTCAGGGCCACATTGTGTCGGGAAGACCGGAGTTGGCTGAGAGAGGCTCCATGAAGACTAAAGCAGTCTGGAGGCCACTTCCTGGCCAGGACTCGTCCCACCTAGTCAAGGAAACCGAGAACGTCCTGAGTTGGGTTCCTTGTTTCCCAGAGGATGTTGATCCTGGGCTTGCCAGGTCGTTATGTCTGACGCACATCTTTTGGCTGGGGATCACCAGATTTTCAACATCTGTGACTCAAACCTTGACCAGCTTTGATAACACATGGGTGTTTCCTTCTGAGAGCATCCCCCTCTCACAGCTACCACTGCCAGCCTGGTCCACCTTTGAGGGCCCTGAGTGGACAGCTTGGACGAAGCATTTTGCGTTCACTTCCTTGGCAGTGATCTGCTTCCGCACCAGCTGAGTTGTTCAGAGAGTGGGGGAAAGAAGCTAGTCCTGCCAGGTGCCCCCTCAAATCTCCCCTTCCTCCCCCCAGACAGAGTGTGCTTTAGAGCAGGAATTTAGCCATAGGGACCTCATATGTGCCAGAAGTGCTCCCCCCAGAGGAAATGGAAGTGTTTTGCGTGGCAGCCTGCCATAGCATTCAGCAGGAGGAGGGGAGTGGTTCCATTGGCAACACCACCATGTGCCGCCCTTCAGGACCCAACTACTCATGTCCCAACTGCAGGGACTGTTGGCTTCTGACAGCTCACAGCTAAGTCCCTCTGCAGGAATTGCCTTCTGCCAAAGGATGTGGTCTTTCCCCTGGGACAGCCTGCATCCAAAGTCTGGGATCCAGAGCCCCAAGCCCCTGGCCTCAGTTGGGATGGCTCTGTGGTGCTCTCCAGCTCTAGAGTTCACTGGAGGCGAGGCCCAGCTGAGGCCTCTGTCACAATTGCCTCGCACCTCAACTTCTCCCTTTGTCCTATCCGGCTTCCCTCACTCCCCAACAGGAGCGCCTTCCTTTCCTCCCTTTATCAGGGAGCAAAATCCTTCTCAGAAATAGCCCAGGTTGATGTCCCCACATCTTACTGACCACAACTAGTTATATGCTTGACACTAAACCAATCACTGGTAAAGGTAATTAGGGTTACCTACTTGACTGAGGTGAATCAGGGTGCATCTTTCTCCCACTCCTCTAGCCCCAGAGTTGGGGGATGGGCTTTATCCCCTGAACATGCTCCCTAAAGAAGAAAGGAGTACGGCCATGGCTAGACAGCCAACAGTAACTGCCATAGCACCTTAGGATCCAAAGTCACTTGAAAGTTTATGTAACCTAACCACCTTTCCAACGATCAAAGTTTCAATGCTCTACTTAAACAAGTGGGGACACCATTTTCTAAGAAACTATTGGAAAGTTTATTTTTTAAGTTATTCTTTTTAATAGAATTATAAAATTTTCACTGTGTTGCTTGTCATCTAGAATAAGTGGACTTTCTCTTCTAAAAGCGGCCGTTCCCAAAATTGGAAAAGCTTTTTGTCCAAGTTAAATATACCCAATCCTTCCTCCATCTTCATCATATGCTTTTGAAAACTTGCATCATATTGGCCATTCTTTTACAAATGTCCTCCCGTTTTTTTCTACCTGCTGCCCAGTAAATTCATGTTTCCAGTGTGGTTTTACCAGCAGAGCATAGAACCCAACTATTGCGTCCCATGTTTTAGTCTAAGTTAATCTAGTTTTATTTACAAAAGTGATATATATTTGCAGGGGAAAAAATTAATAATTCTGGTGAGCTTTCAAAGATCACTATGAGATATTACCCTCCTTCAAATACCTTCTTCCTCGGTCTACCCTGAATCCACCCATGTCTTCCACTTCATTCTCAACTTCCCACTAACACTATCCCTCCTCAAAGCTAGCTGCCTACAGCCAATATAAGATTGCATATGTGTTTCCAGAAACAGTGTTAACCCCAGATTCGGGAACATTCTCTTAAAGCAGTGGATTTGTATACTCAATGAATTTGTTCTCCCTATGTCAGTTTTGGAATTGCCTTCCTTGTTTTTGGTTCTATTCTTTTCTATTAATGCAGCCCAAGATCAGCTTTTTAGGCACCACATTTTTTAATGCCCCCTCATCACATTTCCTTGATTCAGTGTGAGCTTATTACTGAGAACAAGTATTTATGTGTGTTGCCACTCAGCCAAGTCTCCTTTTTGTAGAATTTGTTTGATTGGCTCCCTGGCCAAGTCTAGGGCCTTTAATTTATGCCTGTAGCCTTTCATCTGCTTGGATTTGACCCACTGCTCTAACGAAAAGGTCTCTGGATACTGAGTCTGTCATCCAACAAATTCAGTATCTCTCTCTTAACAAAGTCTAGAAACTTTTGTGAAGAATGTTCTGTAAATGTCAGACAGTAATATGTGACTCACGACTGCGGCCAGGAATTTCAGACAATTTCACACTACATTTGTAGCGAAGCCTTTCAAATTCATGACCAAAGAGGACAGCATTTTCTGCATCTTCCTCTCCATTTTGTGTAAGTGTGTCTTGTGAAACTGGCAAGGAATTTAATGGCTCTTGTAGGAATTCAGAAAAGGTAGGATGAGCACAATTCCCGGGGCCCAGGCGCCTGGCCTACTCAGTGTTCCCTACCTGCTCCCACACCCTGCCCTTGGTGAAAGTTCTGTTTCTAGTGTCGTCACATCAGCCTAGACACCAAGTCCAAGTGCCCTTCTCCAGCTTCTGTGGTGTTTACTGTCCTGCTTTCCCTGCCTCAAAAGTCCCTGTCATAGATTTAATAATGGCCCTAATCCCTGAAACCTGTGAAAATTAACGTACATGGCAAAAAAATCATCTTTGTAGATGTGATTAATGATGTTGAGGTGAGGACATTATTCTGGATGAATGGGCCTTAATTGTAATCACTGTACAGCTTCTAAGAGGGAGAGTTTCCTGTACACAGATGGAAGAGGAGGAGGTAATGTGACCATGGAAGCAGAGACGGGAGTGATGTGGCCACAAGCCAAGGAAGGCTGGCAGCCGCCAGAAGTCAAAAGAGGCAAGAAATAGATTCCCCGTTAGAGCTTCTGGCCGAAACATAACCCTGCCAACATCATGATTGCAGTCCAGTGAGACGGATTACAAACTTCTGGTCTCCAGAACAGTGAAAGAATAATTTTCTGTTGTTTAAGCCACTCATTTGTGGTGATTTATTAGAGCAGCCCTAGGAAACTAGTACAAACCCTGAGGACCCCTCTGGGAAATGCTCAAGTCCTGACCCTTTTCTCCCAACTGCAGGTCTGTCTGAGTTCCTCCTGCATTCCGCCCCCCACCCACACACACACATTTGGGTTGCTTTAAATTCACTTTCATTCTTATTGTCCCCATCTTTTGCTCACTAATACTTTCAGGCTCCTCAAGTTACCAGCCCACCTCTTCACTGCTCCTTCACTGCTTTACAGAGAGCAGTAAGCCGCAAGATGGGGGCTCCCTCCGGTATCTCCCTCTGCACCTTTTGATTAGTACCATGAGCTACACCTGGATGAGAACTGCCCAGGGCACAACTCTAGGGGACAGGCGCACGCACACACATGCGTGCACACACACACACCTCTGATCCACCTGTTGGAATTTTAGCTTATGTATCTCATTTACCTCCTTGATCGTTCTGGCCAGAAGTGTTCTTTTTCTTCTCTTTCTCCTTTCTGAGCTATGAAACCCCTTGTTTGTTCTCCTATCACAGCATTCCTTCCTGTTCATTTCTTTCCTGTATAGCCTCTCCCATCGTGTCTCTGAGGACACCTTCTCCTTTCCCCCAAAGGACAATTAATACAGGGCTGTGTGTTCAGGAAACTTTTTCTAAAGGTTTGCTGCAACCTACATCATAATCTCACAACTAAAAACTGATGAACTATCAGCCATGCCTCTTCCTGAAAGACCCTTGGTCAAGCCCATGAACCAAGGACTCCTGCAGGGTGGCCTGTCTGGGTAGAATCTGGCCCTCTTCCATCTCACTGTGCTCCTCTTTCCCATCCTCTCTACAACCTCTAAAAAAAGTTCTTATTCTCCATCATGCCAAGAAATTGAGCAACCTCTAGCCCCTTCCTGAAGCTGGACTCCAGCATGTAACTTTGCTAATAATTAAATCCTTTGCTGAAGAGGCCATTTAATCCAGGACTCCACCCCTAAGCATCAGAGCAGACATTTGAAATTGTAGTTCACTCTTTTTTTCACAGACCAATTCAGATTCTTAGGCTGAGATGACGTCTCTGCAGCCTCTTTCTCCCCTTCCAAAAAATAGAGAGTGCAGAAGGAAGTGCACATTTGCACTTTGCGGCATTATTGGTTGATTAATGAAGATGGGCTGTCCGAGCAGTCTACCTTTTGGGACTGGTTTTGCTTTACCAAGAGATAATGACCCCTGGGACAATCTCACTCTTTCTTAAACTGAGTGGGCTGGTTTTCTATGAGGTTTAATCAGAGAAAAAGGAAATGAGCTAATGCAATTCTAACCTCCCTCTTACCCCCCAGCCTCAGATTCTTAGGTTTTTGAGTCATTTGTGCAATACTTTCCTTCATTTCACTGGGAAGCAGAGAACAGGGAGAGAGATGTATTGGTTTCCTAGGTCTGCTGCAACAAAGCAGCAGAGACTGGGTGGCTTGAAACAACAGAAATTGATTCTTCCAGTTCCAGAGGCAGGAAGTTTGAAGTCAAGATGTCAGGAAGGCTGATTCCCTGGGGGCTCTGAGGGAGCATCCACTCTATGACTGTCTCCTAGCTCCCAGTGGTTTGCTGGCAATCCTCAGTGTCACTGGGCTTGCTGAGGCATCACTCCAATCTCTGCCCTCATCTTCCCATAGCCTTCTCCCTACATGCATCTCCGTGTCCAAATTTCCCTTTTTATAAGGACACAAGTCATATTTAAAGGCCCACTCTAATCCAGTATGACCTCATCTTAACTAGTTACATCTGCAAAGACCCTATTTCCAAACAGACCATATCCATTCCGAGGTTCTGGGTGGATGTGAGTCTCGGGGTGGGGAGACACTTTTCAACCCAGTGCAGAAGAGTAAAAGGGTGTAGTCAGGGTAGGAGGACAGCAAAAGCCTTCTCTTCTTTCCCATCAGCTGGTGCTCATCTTGGATATGCATTTAAAATCAACAAAGCAGAGTGGCTTAGACTCCAGGCTCTCGGTCACAGTGTCTGCATGCACATGTGTGGGTTTCTTCTCTTTCTTTGCCTCTGCTTCCTCATCTATAAAATGGGATAATAACAGTCCTTCTTTCAAAGGCTTATTGTGAAGATTATGTGCATTAATCATTATGGAGTCCTTGGAACAATTCTTCGCACGTGTTTGGTGCTTAATAAACGTTACCAGCTGCCTATGTTTTCTGAGTGCTCTTTGCTTGCAGGAGCCATTGGAGACAGTAGGACAGAAAAAGAAAATGACTTAGGCAAAGCTTCTGCCCCATCTAACAGTGGAGACATTAACAAGATAAATAATATGGATTTGCATATACTAATGAGGAATGGTGGGTGGCTCTGCTGGTAATTGAGAAGGAAGACAGCCTGTGTCTCATGCCCACTCTGGAGACAGAATTTGTGGAAGCTCTTTCTTCAAGGAGCTCTCAGGCCTCTCCAGGATACTCAGACAATACAGGACATGTGTGCAGAGAAAAGTGCTTCTCCACAGATCGTCTCAAGCAGCCCTCACAATGACCTTGTGAGACAGGCGGTGCTGGCCTCATTTTACAACGGGAGAAAAAATAAGAGTCAAACAGGTAACTGAGTGATTTCTCCAAGGTCACCCAGGTCTCAAATCCAGCTCTCTTTGCACGATGCAACAGATTAGTTAGCTGGTCACACTCTGGGCCAAGTAACAAAACAGCTGCATTGAAAGGGGAGTCATCGAAAAAATAGACATATGAAAAAATGCTCAACATCACTAATCATCAGAGAAATGCAAATCAAAACCACAATGAGATATCACCTCACCCCAGTCAGAATGGCCATCATCAACAAGACAAATAGTAACAAATGTTGGAGAGGATGTGGAGAAAAAGGAACCCTCATACACTGTTGGTGGGAATGCAGACTGGTGCAGCCGTTATGGAAGGCGGTGTGGAGGTTCCTCAAAAAATTACGAATAGAATTGCCATATGACCCAGCAATCCCTCTCCTGGGTATCTACCCAAAAAATCTGAAAACATTTATCCATAAAGACACGTGTGCTCCAATGTTCATTGCAGCTTTGTTTACAGTGGCCAAGACATGGAAACAACCAAAATGTCCTTCGATAGATGAATGGATGAAGAAGTTGTGGTATATATACACAATGGAATACTATTCGGCAGTAAGAAAAGATGATATAGGAACATTTGTGACAACATGGATGGATCTTGAGAGTGTAATGCTGAGCGAAATAAGTCAGACAGAAAAAGCAGAGAACCATGTGACTTCACTGATATGTGGTATATAAACCAAAACAACAAAAGAACAAGACAAACAAATGAGAAACAGAAACTCATAGACACAGACAATGGTTTGGTGGTTGCCAGAGGGTAAGGGGGGTGGGGGGTGGGGGGTGGGGGGTGGGAGATGTGGGTAAGGGGGATCAAATATATGGTGATGGAAGGAGAACTGACTCTGGGTGATGAACACACAACGGGATTTATAGATGATGTAATACAGAATTGTACACCTGAAATCTATGTAATTTTACTAACAACTGTCACCTCAATAAATTTAATAAAAAAAAAAAAAAAAAAAAAAAAAAAAAAAAAAAAAAAAAAAAAAAAAAAGAAAGGGGAGTCATCGCTAGGCTTCAGGAACGATGTGTCTGCTGATGTTGACGGTGACGAGGAAGATGAGGAAGACGATGTGGTGCCTCCGTTTGTTTCCCCTCTGGGACTGTACAAGTGGTTTGGGAATTGTGGAGAAAACTTGAAATGTAGGTTTCAATCTGAACTTGGCTTTTCATCCTGTTATTTATTAAAAAGTGACTGTTTTATTAAATAGGCCATTTTGTGCTGAGTGCTTCCTGGCAGTGGGAAAAGGGATTGGAAAAGGGAAGTCACTTTACCTGCCTTTATATCGTGAAGCTTTGCTTCAAAAGTCAAATACAAATGATTTTGAACATCAGATTGTCTTCCCAAGGAACTGTTTCTTCAGATCTGAGGACAAACGCTTCTTAAAATTTTAACTTGAAACTCCTTTATATTCAGTCTTTCTAATCATTCATGATCTGTAAACAAGTTTTTCAAAGTACAAGGGATACTGCTCTTTAAAAAGGAGGTTGTTGTGTAAATATAAGAATCATTCCGTAATTTATTAACCCTAACTACAGCGGTTCAAGTTCCAGCTCTTTCACTTTGACAATTACATACATTTTCCTTTATCTATAAAACAGAACTAATAATATCTACCACTTAGATATTAAATAAGTGATTAAATAAGGCAATATATAAAGACTTACAAAACACTGCTTTATTGGTGGTCAATCAAATGTTAAATTTTGTTACAGATTATGGGAACATGACCTATAGTTGTGGTGTACTGTTTCAAAAATTTGGATGGAACCACAAAAGACCCGAATAGCCAAAGTCATCCTGAGAAAGAAGAACAAAATTGAGGTATCACACGTCCTGATTTCAAACTGTTTTATAAAGCTGTAGTAATCAAAATAGTTTGGTAGTGACATAAAAACAGGGAAATAGACCAGTGGAACAGAATCAATAGCCCAGAAAAAAACATTGTTTATATGGTCAACTAATATTTGACAAGGGAGCCAAAAATACTCAAAGGAGAAAAAGACGATCTTTTTAACAAATGGTACTGGGAAAATTGGACATTCACATGCAAAAGGATGAAACTAGACCCTTATCTTATACCACTCACAAAAAGAATAACTTGAAATGGATTAAAGACTTCAGTGTAAGAACGTAAACCATAAAACTCCTAGAAGAAAACATAGGGGAAAAAACTCCTTGACATCGGCCTTGGCAATGAATTTTTGGACATGACATCTAAAGCACAAGCAACAAAAGCAAAAATCAACGAGCGGGACTACATCAAACTAAAAACCTCTGCACAGCAAACGAAGCAATCAACAAAAGGAAAAGGCAACCTATGGAATAAGAGAAAATATTTGCAAACCATCTCTCTGATAAGGGGTTAATATCCAAAATATATAAGAAACTAATACAAATCAGGCGGCTTTCTTAAAGGGAGGCAATGTGTCTCCTCTCTCCATCCCCTTCTCTGCCACCAGCATTGTCAGCAGGAACAAGTCGCCTTGGCAACTTTGGGGCAGTGGTTGTCAAGTTCAGGACTTCTGTACTCAGCAGAACTAGGCCAGGCTCCGCACCCTTCCTAGGTATCATTTACAGGCATGTAGAGTCAGGTGGTTTGCAGAGCTGACCTAAGGAATTACTAGTTTAAAGAGTTGGAAGAACCCGAAACAGGGCAGCACAAATAACATGAGAAGAAAACTGCCCCAATGTGAGCCCTTTGAGCTCTAGGGTTGTTTGGCTCCCACCCCCTCCATGTCCACTGGGAAGCAGCATCCTGCTGAAGCACTCTCAGAAGGGTGCCAACATCCAAACATCGTCTCCAAGGCGGCTGGATGGAGATGAGCTCAGTGAGACCCACTTAGAGGGCGGCAGACTCTTCTGAATACCATGCAGATGCGGCAACAACCCTCATTCCTCTTCTTTGGCAGCTTCTTACTTAACCATCCTTTTAGCAAATTCAGCTGTGTGCAATTTGTGAGCCACAGGCATGTTGTAATGAACTTTCAATAATGGGTTTTATACAACCAGCGTAAGGAATCCAATGAGAAACCTCTACCTAAGCCCTTCACCTATAGCAATTAGAAACATCAGCCGAGCTGCCTGTGTGCTCTACAGGGTCTAAGGACCGGAGTGTTTGTCTCCCCCTTGGGTTTGCCCAGGTAACTCCAAACCTCTGCAGAGTTTCTTCGTCTGGGGGCTTACACATCCACGAGTGCTCCAGAGAGAGAACTTAGCATGTTCATAAAGTTGGATGGAAAAAAACCCCCAAAACTCTATTTTCACTAACCTCAAGTGGATAGTTTGCATTTCCTTCAATTACAAACGGTTTGCAACAAGCCCCGGTACTTAGAGAGGTCCCCACAACTTTTCTACCAGTAAAAACCAGAGCTATTTTAATACCAAATGACAGTCGTTGTGGTTATCTTGAAATAGCATTTATTCACATCACTACGTCTAAAACAATGAACAGAACCACTAGTAGATATTATTGAACGCATTAGCAAAAACAGCAAACATATTACTATGTCACAGAATTGTCTTTTAGGCATTTTGATTACTGTGTTTCAACATCCCTGTGGTCTGCTTTGTAACCCTACGGATTTTATGTTATGCATTTGAAAACATTATTCTGAGGAAGGGTCCAAAGGCTTCCCCCGGGCTGCTGGGGGTTCCCCAGCACAAAGAAAGTCAAGGACCCCCTAGCAGGACCTACTGGTGAGGTCTCCCTCCTGGCCCTCCTGCCCATCAGGACCTCACATTCCTTCTCTCATCCTCATTGTGCACCTTCCGTCTGTCCTTCTCTTAGTTGCCCCTCCATCTTCCCCACCCTCAGCACTACCCTGAGCTCCGTTTCTAGCAGCTCTTCCTAAAATATAAACCAAAGTGTAAGCGTTGCTTAAGAATCATGTAGAGGGAGGCCCCCCATGGGGTTGCGGGAATGTTAGTTAATTTGGAGCTCTGAAGTACCAGAAATGCCTTCTGAGTGTGAAGGAATGAAGCTATGCGGGTGGAACAGCAGAGAGTGGGTTCATTTGAGGGCAGCAGCCAAGTACTCCTTTCCATGCCCTTGTGGTCAGGCCCCCACTGGGCTGGGAGCCTGTGTCTCAGCCAGCCCCAGAGTTCCTCAGTAAGCCACGTTCCTGAATGGCCACACAGAAGCACCTTCGCGGATTTAAGCACTTGTGAGAAGCCGTTCCATTAACTTTCCCTGGACCATTCGTTTCGTAAATGACACCTTACCAGATGAATAAAGTTAATGCACAAAAATATATTGCAGTGATGGTCAACGAGTGGCTGACTCATTAAAAAGGGGTCACTGGCTCATAGGGCCATATTCTTTACGAAGCTCCTTGGTGTTAAAATTAAGTTCTTAGATCTTCCTTCCCTACTTGCTTTCGTTTTCCCCCCTCTTGTCTCTCCCTTTTCCCTATATCCTTCACTGGCTCTAAGGTTGTGATTTAGGGAGTTTCTTGAAAGAGTTGCGTTCACTGGAGTTTGTTATCTGTTTCATAAAAGAAATGAGTTATGGGGGTGGGAGGGAGATCTAAGCCTAGACTTTGTGGATTGGTGAAAAGGAACCACTTGACTAAAAGCTCAGGGACATACAATGTGACAAAAGTAATTTTGTGCTCTGGGCACTTTGAGCCCGTGTCTGGTAGTACTTAGGGCTGGAGACCAGCCCTCTAAACTGTTTATGAGCGTGAGGATCCTTACACGTCCCAGAGCAGTGCTGCCTTTGACAGAAGGGAGCCGTTGCCTGAAGAGCAAACAGATCTAGCGTTTTCATCTCACACTGTAGCTACAGAATAGGACCTTGCAGAGACAGACAGACAGGGCTCATTAGAAACTATAAATTGTTGTGTGCTTGTGGAAAGAGTGGAAAGAATATTGATCAGCGTATAGGATTGAGGCCCTGCTCTCTTTTCCGTCCTTACATACAGGGAGGCCTCAGCAAGCCTCAGCCTCATCTGTAAGAAAGGAGAACATCCACAGTTCTTGTGAGGCTGTGAAAAAATAATGGAGGTGAAAAAGAAAATATCTGGAAAAGAATTTTTTTCTGCTCAAATGGGTCGCATTTTGATTATATTTTGAAAACTTCATTCTTCATGTTTGGCAAACTCACTCTAAAAACCAGTGGTCTCCAAGATTTTTAAATGATTCATCTATTGCAATAAAAGTTTTAAGGCACGCAAAGATCGTGATAGATTTCTTAGTAACATGACCTCCTCCCCAGCGTTTCCATTCTTATAAGGTGGAAAGAAAACATTCGATGAAATTTACGTTGACTTTTAGATTCTAGCCAACAGAACCCAAAATTTATGGTAAGTCAGAGACAGACTCTTTTCAAACCTAATTAGGATGATGAACTTGGTCCAGCTGGTAATAGGGAGCCAGTGTATGTTCTTGAGCATGGGAGTGACATGAAGTACCAGTTAGGAGACTAACATTGGCAGGAGTGAGCAAGCTAAATCAAAAGGACAAGAAACTGAGGGGTAGTAGATTAGGGGAGGGGGGTTATCACTTTGTGAGGGGTATAAATGTCTAACTATTACATTGTTTTGTACACCTGAAACAAACAAACAAACAAAAAGACAAGAAACTGCAGTCAAAGTGGTTAAATAGTGACTCTAATAATCCAGCAACAAGCAGCTTCCTCTTCCTTCCCTGAAAGCTGGGCCAGCCAAGATAAACTTTTGAAGTAGATGAACATTTTTTTCTTACCCATTCATTTTGTAGCCTCTGAGCCTCAGGATATCGAGCACGTTCATGCTGTCCTAAGACCTTCAATGACACACCCATCCGCCTGCGTCCTACACCGTAAAAGATTCCTACCTTCAACGTTGCTCCCTAGCCCCCCTCAGAACTCCCATTCTCCAGGAGCAGCTCATCCCAGATGGGTAAAAGAAGATCGATCTCCTTGCCTTTAATTTAGGGCTGATGGAGACCTTATACACGCTCCCAGAGGACCTGTACAATACTTTCAAAAGAGAATCCAAGTTCATGAAAGTGGATCTGTAATCAGTGAAATCTCATGCTCTTGACCTCAGATAGTCACAGGGGAGTGTATTCTTGGCAAACAGCCTGGCCAGGAACTTCTGTACAAGGTGCTGTCCCTGAGCTCATCCTGCAGGTCATAGCTTCTTCCCTTCCTTTCCCAGAATCTCTGGCTTCTCCGATAGCTCACACATTCAGGATAGGGACAGCCTGTACCTCAGAGAAAGCTGGTACCCATTTGCCATAATGGGAGCTGGGCCTCCTCTGGGAGACCAAATCTATCTTAAAACAAAGTCCTTGTTTGGCCTGGGGTGTCCATGCAGAGTCCAAGCACTCTCCGGGCCACCTCTTGAACGACTTTGGACCCTTAGGTAACAGGAACCTCTTTAGAAGACCCGGAATTAGGGTGGGCTGAGTTGCTGTGGTCATTTCCTATAGTGGATATAACCACATACCACAAACTGGGGGACTTAAAACAACACAGATTTATTTTCTTAACAGTTCTGAATGCCAGAAGTCTGAACTTGGTCTTATAGGGCTAAAACCAAGGTGTCTAAGGTGAGAATCAGATCTTTGCCTCTCCCAGCTTCTGGTGACAGCTGACAATCCTTGGCTCAGTGTGTGCCCTCACCACTCCCACCTCTGTCTCTGTGGTCACACTATCTGTACTCCCTTCTGTACTAAGTCGGCCTCCTGATAAGGACATTTATGATCACATTTACAGCCTACCTGGGTAATCCAGATAATCTCTCCATCTCAAGATCCTTAATTTAATCACCTCTGCAATCACCTTTTGCCACATAAGGTAGGATTCACAAATCCTGGGGATTCAACATGGCTGTCTTTGGGGGCCGTTATTCAGGCTACTACAGGGTTGTTGCGAAAGTTGGTGTTCTGCAGAGAAGCCCAGGGTCTTCTGTTACCCCAGGCCACCCTAGCCCTTACCTCGCTGTGGCTCCCCACTCCGGCCTTGAATTCCTAGGGCCCTGGCAGCTGTCTACACCTCCGCAGCCCCCCTCCTCCAAGATGTACCTGTAAACAAACATTTAGAGAAAGGACAGAAGAGGGAGGAAGAAGGGCCCCCATTTGAACCAAGATGTCAGATCACTTCTAACAATAGTATGCTTAATCTTAATACTTAGTTTGATCTAAGAAAAGGGATTAATAGAATAATTTCAGGCCCTGGAGTGGCCCATGAGGAGGAGACCTTAAGTTTGAGTTCCAGAGGACAAACAATATTGATTTACCAATAAGTAGGGCCTGGCCATCAGAAAAACTTAAAGAGAGCAGAGGGATGGCCTAGAACGAGCTCTGTAGGGATATGTCTGCCTCTGGTCAAGGTCTGAGCTCAGTCAAGGTCTGAACTTGACTGAGGACAGAAATAGGCAGGTGGGAAAATGAAGACAGGTGGTAAATTATCCCCAAGGCTGCCTGCTTGGCTGTCTCTGACTCTGGAAAGAAAGAATGGCCTCAAATTATTCACCAGCAATAAAAAAATCCAGAAAATAATAGTCCTTTGGAAATGGACCTGGTACTCTTAGTGCAATTTGGCATAAATCAGATGCTATGTGGAGCCAGCCCTGAGCTCCAGTGAGGTGTGTGGAGTTTCCCCTGTGTCCTCGTCCCCTAAGAGCCCTTCCGAAGCCCCATCCTATCCCACTCAACCTTCCAAACATACAACCCACAGTGCCGATGCTGTCCCCATCTTTAGGTTCTGTCAGGAAGGGCTCAGGGAACAGTAGAGGAAAATTAACAGATTTTTAAAAGAAAAAGTGGCGAGCACACTAAACACCAAATGAGTGACGTACTTAATTCATATTAAAATTCATAAGCAAAGAATTTTGTGAAAGAGGTGACCCAAGGATTTGGCCTTGAAATGTGAAACAGACTTAAGCACACAGGGGATGGGGTGGTGGGTGGGAGGAGTCAAGGAAGAGAGGGAAAAGCCACAGGAGAGAATTAGTGAGGAGACCAGTGCGTTGAAAGAGGGGGAATGAATCAGGGAACTCTGTGGAAGACACATTATTGTCATAGTCTGGTCCGGAAAGAACAAGCCTACACTAAGGTGATGGCACTAAGAATAAAGGGCATTGATGACAGAGTTAATATGGCCCAAAGAGAGCTAGCCATCTGGTCTACCCACCCACCCCCAAATGTGTTCTCCTGGTCTTCCCTGTCCAAAAAGTGGTACCACCATCCCCAAACCCAGGACTCACTCTTGATTCTTTCCTCTTCCCTCAGAGCCCCAAAGCTAAACCCTTTCAGCTCTATTTTCACAATGTGTCATGAATCAGAACACTTCTAATCTCCTTCATTGCTGTTCTTCTAGTTCAAGCCACCATCTCTTATCTGAGTTATTGAAACAGCCTCCTGACTCGTCTCCCTGTAAGCATTCTTGCCTCATTACAATCCATTCTCCACACGGCTGTGTGAAACAGAGCAACCCACTTCCCTGCTTAAAGCCCCCCAGCAGCTCCCCTCAGTATCCAAATTCAATCCAAACTCCTCACCAGGGCCAGGGGCCCTCCCTGACCTGCCCGACTTTGTGGTGTCCAAACTGTTCCACAGATGATGTAATCCTACCCCACAACGGTGCTGAGTGTACTCACTTCTGTCAGGGTTTTACTACGTGCCAAGAATTCTTCTGAGTGCTTTATATGTATTAAATCATTTAATTCCTCCCTCCTGACCCTATGAGTTAAATTCTATATCCTTATGTTACTGATGAAGAAACTGGGACACAGAGAGCTTACGTAAGTTACAGATGGGAATGAGACCCCAAGCTCCACTAGGCTCTACCCCTCCCCATCTTCTGTGACCGGTCGAGGTAGTGATGCAGATCTGGTAAGAACAGGAAAGTTGCTCAAAGACGTACTACAAAGTGAGAAAACAAGACCTCCATTCATGTACATACAAGTACACATCTGCCTTTGAAAAAAATGGTATATTTATACATGTGTAGAAAATGGTATAAAAGGATACCAACATTAGTATTAAGTAAGAGAATGGGTGCTTTCTGTTGTAATTTTGTCTTGAATTTATACCTGGTTTGTTTGTTTGTTTTAAAGTTTCTGCAATAACCTGGACTAGGTCTTTCCCCAAATTTCACCTTCTCAGCGAGGCTTCCATAGGACCTTTACACCCAATTCCGCTTCATCTTTCTCCATGGCACCCACCACCGTCCAACATACTATACATTTTAGTTGACTATTTTAGTGATTTTTCTGTCTCTCCTCTAGAATGTAAACTCCATAAGGGTGAAATTATTGTCTGTTATGCTCATTCCTATAGTCTGAGAACCTAGAACAGATAACTCATAGTAAGCACTCAATTTGTTGAATGAAGGAGTAAAATAATTGAATGGAAAGAACAACCATGTCTTTCTTATACGCATACATTATAGGTAACCTCTTCTCCTGAGGCAGACCTCAGGTGACTGTGGCTCAGGTATTCCTACCAGCTGGGGAAAAGGTGTTTGCTGTCTCAGTGTCACACCCCCCGGTGTCATTACTGCCAGAGGGCGGTCAGTCGTGGCCTGATGTGTCACCTGCTCTTCTTGTTCTTTACTCTGTGTACAGAAGTTTGTAGCCCCTGGAAATTTCACTTACAGCCAGGTTAATGCAATGTTGCTCACTGCCATTACTGGAAGTGGTCCAGCCCTCTTCCCTGCCAAGGTGGAACAGCTGCTCAGGGCACTGTGAACAAAGCCAGGTGCTAACTGCTTCCTGCCCAGGAGCTATGTTCAAAGATGTAGCTCCATCCTGAGCCCCAAGGTTCTCTGTGCAATCCATATACCTCCTTCAAGAGAGGGAGGAGAGAAATACAGTCCCTGCAGCCATTGCATTCGGGACAGTCCAAGAACTGAAATGCTCCGTCTTACACAACTTCAGGGACTTTCCTGACCCCATCAAGTTAACAGATAGTTTGGTTTTAAAACCAACGGGAGAAATCCTAGAGAATTCTTACTTTGAATCTCCCAGGAAAATGGTGCGGCTGTTGTGTATATGAGAGCTTTTAATTTGACTTTTAAAAATTGTTAAAACATGATTATAAAAAGATCAAAGAAAATTCATCAAGCATAATCTCACCATCCCTACACTCCAGTTCTCATTTTTCAAAGTCCTCTTCCCGTCTTTACCCACCGTACACACATTACCTTGTTGTTATAGTCATATTACCAACATAGGTTTGCATGAAAAAAATTATTCTTTATAAAGGAATATTTTTAAAAATCTTCATAAAGCTAGTTATTAATGCCTGTATTATATTCTTTAAAAGATGAGGGGTGAGAGAGGACAGGAGAGAATCCCTAAAACATCCACCAACCCTACGTTGCTGTCTCTGCCACCCCATCCCATGCTCATCAAGTGCAAAAATACACCTAGTTATATATTCATTATAAATGATAATGATTCTATCACATATTATCATAAATAACAGATTTT
Source organism: Rhinolophus sinicus (assembly GCF_057876585.1). Lineage (NCBI taxonomy): Eukaryota > Metazoa > Chordata > Mammalia > Chiroptera > Rhinolophidae > Rhinolophus > Rhinolophus sinicus. Next base: position 22,664,363 of record NC_142503.1, read on the forward strand.
TGTGAAAAAGTAACTATACTTTCCAAAACAAAGGAAAATTTTGGAACAACACACATTGTTTTTCATTTTTGCAAATTTCTTTAAAGTCTGGCTTATTGATAGACATCTGGGTTCTCATAACTGCTGCATTCAGGCTGTTGTAATATGTTATTTTGGTTGAAGTATCTGAAGAAAACCCAGCCTCATACAGATGTGTAATTAAGAAAGGGAGGAGTATTTTAATAGCCTTTTTAAATAATTGTGGACGTTCTTCTTTGTTACTAATCAAAACTTGAAAAGTGGGAGTTCATTAAAGATTAGTTGTAGTGTGGAATCTGAAACAATATCAATGAATTTTTCATGTCTGTTACTTCAAAATCTATTTGTCTATCTGGCATTTGGAATGGATCTTTCGCTCATGCATGATTTTTGAAATATTGGTCATTTGAAAGATATTGATTCACTGAGTTATACAGAGCTTCCTGATGTTGATACATTGTATTATAAAGTATTTTTAAAGTCACATTTGCTCATACCACTATTGAGCTCATTAGAGAAGTCTTTAAGTATTGGGAAGCTCTCAAGCTCATAGCGAGAACACAAGTTTTCCGAAGATCTATTTTATTTTGCTTAAAAGCTTGAATTTTATCACTAACAGCACATGGTATTAGCTATTTTCTTTGAACTGACAGATTCACTTCATTTATATTTGAAAAATAAATATCTGTCAAATACTGCAATCTGAATAGCCATACTTTGTCAGTCATTCTGTCAAGATGAAAAATGTAGTTAGTTCAGCTTGTAACTGAAACAATTGCACAAGTGCTTTTTCTTAAAACAACCAGTGTTCTCAGGTTTATAGCAAAAATGCTTTATGTCTATTTGCAATTTCATCATACAGAATATTAAAAAGATGTTCTTATGTGAATTTGACTCTTTAAAATTTTTTTGAGTGTGGGTGGTGATAAAAATAGTTTTAATACCAAACTGAATTAAGGCATAAAACCAGTGCTTTAATGCATGTCAGGGTGCCAGCAGTTTAATCCACTGTTGCTTTTGCCCTGTTCAGTAAAAAATACAAATAACATCACTGTATTATTATGAAGATGGTTTGACCTTGCAAACCTCCTGAAAGTGTCCCAGAGACCCTCAAGGGTATGTGGATCACACCTCAACAACTGCTGCTCTAGGAAATTATTGAGATGAACCACTCTGGGCAAAGGACCACTTAGTATTATGGCTTTGGCCTCACACCCCTATCTGGGGTGAGCCGAGCTAGACATATGTGAGTCATGAGGTCTCTTTTTTGATCCCTCTACTCTAAGGCTGTACTAAAAGAGAACTAAGGGTCCTTGGCCACTTTTTCCTAAGTCACACTCTTTTTCTCAACCCTCTAGTTATTACCAATCTGAACAGAGCACCTAAAGAAATCCCCAAAAAACTTTGCCTTTCAGTCCTGTAGCAGAGTCCCCTAAACCACTTCTTCCCCAGGGCTCTCCTTGGTTCGGGCTCCCAAGGGGGAACAGCTCTGAGCTTGCCTAATCTCCACCTACCTAGGCCAAACTATGAGCAGGAGTTTTCCATTCTGTTCCCTCTTATCAAAAATACTTTCCCTAAGAGCTTTGTGCAAAAATATGTCCTAAACGTCAGAATGTGGAAACGGACAAGAGGAAGCTTAAAGTTCCCCCCACCCAGTATTTGAAGAGTGAGTACCGCTTATCCTAGCGATTCCCTGCTGTTAGACACTTGTGCTGCTTCTAATAGCTCACCATTACAATATTGCAAAAACAAACAATATCAAATACATAGCTTTTCATTTTTGGAATTCTTTCTTAAGGTTATTCATTCTATCTGTTGGTTTCAGCCAGCATACACCTAGCCCCTGGCAGGACAACACTTTCATATAATGGCATTTGGTTGGAGACTTGGAAACCTACGACTTGTGTGTACTACACCCTGGATTCCAAATAGAAGACCTGTCTGGTTTCCACAGGAAATGCTAGTAATAGAAGTGGCATCACCTAGTGAGCACATATTTAGTAACTAAGGCAGGGAGAACTAACGTTGGGGGGCCAGGATCCAGACAATAGGAAATAGTCACAACATGTAGAAAGTTCCAAGATTCTAGGCAAATTGGATACTGTATTTGATGAGGTGAGAAAAGAGTTAAAATATCAGAGTTGAAGGATAGAACAAGAAATTACTCTGTAGATTCTAGTATGGCTGTTATCAAATATGGGTTGGAGTCACACGTATTCATTCATTCAATTTCCAGCTCTACACATTGGAAAAGTCACCTAAACTGCCTGAGCCTTGGTTTCTTGTCATCAAAATGGACATTGTAAATGTTACTCCAGTGACAGGGCTGCGGGGCCCTCTGTCTCCCTTTTGGGTTTGGCCGATGGGAGCCCCGGCTGATGAGAAGAAAGGAAACATAGCACATCTCTTCCCTCCTTGAGAGGTTGTGGCGGTTTCCCTCAACAAAACCACACTGCTGTTCTCCAGGTGGTCTGCTCTGCAATACTCCCTCTCCTTCCCCTTGTGACTTTGGCCTTAGCAGTGGTGACAGCTCTGCTTCTACCAGCCCCAGGATCCTTGTCATTATCCCTTGTGAGTCCCCTATTCCTCCCACACAGTTTTGTAATTAAGCCCTTAGTACAGAAACCCTCCTCAAATGATCCTACGTTTTGTGTGCCATTTGATTCCTGTTGGGATCCACGCTAATACACAGTCCTTCCCCAGGGCCTCTGGCTCCCAGGTGGAGTCAGCCAGTAAGGACACTGGTGGTAGAGGGCAGGGGCTTGCTGGTGTACCCTTCTTTACTTCCAGTGGTGGCCCCTGGGGTTCCAGCTTCTACCCAGAGACTGGCCTGTGAACTTCAGCAACACGATCCTTTCCTGTTGGGCTAATACCTGAGTCCCCTCACTAATGCTGTCTGGGTTTTCCTCTCTTCCGTCACCTGCGTAATCAGTTCCCTGCATTACGTTTCCTTTGTTTCAAATACCTGGAGGGATTCTGCTGTCCTGTGTGAACCCTGACTGATACACTCTCCAGGCCCCAGTTTCCTCATCTGTAAAATGAAGGTAAGGAATAATGCCAATCTCCGAAGTACATTGTGAGAATATTAGATATGAAAAATATATATGCGGTGTATGTAGTAACTGCTCAATGGATAGTAACCATTGTTTGTCTCCTTGGAGTTTCTGGTGTTCCTTGTAAGTTCATCCTCTGTAATGTGACTTACAGAATCTGACCCGTCTTCCTTTCTAGACTCATCTATCCTTCTCCTTGTCTCACACAGACACCACCGTCCTAAGGAACTTTCAGTTCCTTAAAGTCTTTCATTGCTTCCTGTACTGATGCTGGCGTAACAGTTGTTTTCTTTTCTTTTATTATGATTATTTTTCTCTATGCATCTTCTCTGCTAAAGCTGTGGGATCCCCAGCACTTGTTCACAGCTGGCACATACTAAATGTTCAATAAACATGTATACGAAGAAGAAAGGAAGGGGGAGGTGGGAAAAGAATGATGGGAATGCAGGAGGAAAGCAGAGAGGGATAGGTAGGTAAGTAGTGGTAGGAAGCACACTGTTTCAGAGATTCTGCCAAAATGTGGGTCAGGAATCCAAACCAGTAAGTCAGGATTAAAGGCATACACAGTAACTACTTGTTTCTAGGAAGCAATGGATCAGAAATCTGGATGCAAACAGCGCAAAGCTCTACAAATGAAGGAATCACGAAGTGAGCGTGAAACTGAGGGAAGTTTCTAGTCCAATTAGGAGCTTTGTATTCACTTCATAGGGAAACACGTAGCTACCTGCTCCAGCACCACCAAACAAAGTCAGAAAGGCAAATGGCAGGTACTAGTGGGAAAAGAGGTGAAGGGGAGTGTAGGATGGCTAATTCAGACAGAGTCTTCATAGAGCTCTGGCACATTCCTGGAGTCAGATGATTCTGGGGGTTTCCAAAAGTCCTAGTACACAGGGAAAATCCATGGCCCTCTCTTGTATTTCCCCTTTCGCCATGGACCTGAGTTTCTTCACTGGGTTCTCTATCATACGCCATAAAACCAACCAGATACCTCATCTTCTCTTGTCTTGGTGCCAGACTCCACCTCAGCCCAGATGAGCCTGGTGTTCAGACCAGTACCCCACAGAGGCCAACATCCCCCTTCTCCCCAAAGCTGGTAAAGACTGGGCGGGTATGTGTCATGTTCCTGTTGTGAAATGGAATGTACAAATGGGGAATGTGATTCATGTTTGTAGACACACAGTATTCCCGACAACTAATCAGGAAATGCCTCTTTATGTCTGGTCTTGTAAGCCTCTTTACAAGTTTGATAGGGGCTAAATGGGAGCAGTCATTTTAAAGTGAGTACTTGTTATCTCTTCCAGGACTGACGCCACATACCCACCGCCATGGAGTTCTGAGAAAACTTTACATCCCCCCTCCTCTCCCTCTGCCCCACTCTTGCTCTCCCACCCCCACTTCCAACACACACACACACACACATTCTTTGGAAGAAAGGTCACACAACATGAGGCATACTTTAGACTGAAGTATGTTGTTTTCAAGGCAGAATGGCAGTTTCCCTTAATGTATGCACATAGAGAGAAATATTTAAAAGGCCCATAAGAACAAATAAATCCAGCTCTTATTTGGTGCTCAAATATGGAAGAGGTGGACAGGTAGGGAGAAGAATCATCTATAAATCAAGTACGTTTAAGAACTTGAAATACGGCTTCACTGAAAGGAAATGGAAACTGACCTACCGATCTGAGAAGAAAAGTTTACTTTATTAATTAATGTACTTATTTTGCAGGGAAGCACCTAAATTTACAACATGGGCTAGATGTCCAGGAAATACAAAATCTTCATGGAAATTTTATGGAGTTCACAATTTATTGGTGGCAACAGTTTATTAGAAATAATTTATTGGACATCATAACAAAAATGGAAGTGTGTATTTTAATGAACAAAGGCTAAGGAAAGTTACGAGTATTAAACCCTTTCAGGTTCAAAGGAGATCAGGACTTTTGCTCAATACGTACTGTTTGATTGATTGATTAATAAAGACGTATTTTGAGTTCCTCGAGATTCAACATAACAACACATTGGACTTGTTTAGATTTCTCCTTTGGCTCAGCAGGCACACTTTGACACACCTCTTCCACTGGGAAGAGGGGTATGGACCCCCTTTTGCCTATCCCCAGACTTCTGAGCACCCTCCACCCTGAAGTCTCACATAGCTTAGGACAGAGGGGACCCCAAAGTTGAGAGACATTTATTCAAAGATTTCTCTAAGCTATCAGAAGGGAATATATTTGTAAAACTAGATATACCCCCCTCCAGCAGAAAAAGAAAAAAAAGTTGTAAATTTTGCTACTCCTATCAGAGGGCAGTTTTCATTTCCTTTTGGAAAAGCCTCCATTCAAGTTGTTTAAATGAACTGGATTTACAGATGACTCTTTTCCCTGTCTGTTCCAGTCCCCTTTATAGAGCATTGATGGAAAACAAATGGATTCACCCTTGTCTCATCTGCTATGACTATTTATTTCCTCACCAAGCCCTCCCAGTTCTTTCAAAGGGTAGCTCCAACTTTCCCTCTCTCACCGCTCTCCCCTCAGTCCCTTCCTTTGCTCCTGAAGTCTAAACCTTCCCAACGCTCTTCTTTCATTTGCCACTGCCCCTCCACAATACTGAGAGTTCCTTTTGGTTCCATGTGGAGGCTAAACTCTTCTTCATAACTCTCGACTTCCTCACTCTTCCTCAGCCCCTGGTTCTTCCTCCTCTCCTTACGTCAGTTTTCTCTGCCACCAGCTGGGCACGTGTCTGTCTTCCTTCTCTTTCTCTGTGGATTTTCCCCTCCATGGCCATTCTTTACCTGTCACCGCAGAGCACACCTCCTCATCACAGCCCAGCTCCTTCATTACTTCTCTGCATCCCCTTCCCTTTCTCGAACTCCCCCAACATGCAGAGTTCACGGTGGGCAGTTTAGCACCTGATTCGACACACGTAGAAATCATTTTCAAACTGCTCCATTTCTGTGAATACTGTCTTCCACCAATATGATAAACTTTTCAAGGACCCAAAGTCCCTTGCCTCTGCTTACATGTATTTTTGTGACTGTAGAAAAAGTTTAGATGAGAATGCATGATTCAGTTTGAATCCCTTGGCATCATTATGTGGCAGGAAAGCCTTAGGAGTCAGGCAGACTCATTTCAACGCTGCCGTCTCCTCACTGTGTAGGTGAAAACTCCGAGTCTCATTTCCTGACTTGCAAAATGGGAACAGTAATACCTGGCAGGATTGCTATAAGTATGAAATGTCAAAATATGTAAAGTTCCTTACATACTGTTTGGCCCATAATTAGATGCCCAATAGATGGTAGCAAATTCTATATTACCGAACGCTGGAAAAGGTAGGTAGCAAGATTCAATTCTGGAAGTGAGTGGGACTCACTGTAGGAGGCCCTTGACCCTCAATTCCTAACTAATAGGGAGAGAGGAAGTAAGTGCAGCCTTACCATCTGCTCAGCCCAGACTTGTGTTAACTGTCTGGAGGATGTTTACTTTATAAGGTGAGAAGGAAAGGCTGTCCAGATGAGATCACATACCAGAGGCCCATTCTCTGAACCCAACTCAAAAGCTCCTTGCCTCAGAGATAACGCAGGGCCAGTTATAGAGGTCAACATTGTCATGCAAGAGCGAGCCCCAGGGATGAGAAGCAGACATTTGGCCTTGGCAGAGAGATTCTCCAGGCAGCAGGAGCTGGGCTGGCACTGGACACATAAGGAATGACTCCATCAATCCTGCAGCGACCTGGATACTGAACGTCACAGAGAAATATGAGGGATATAACGATAGTACTGGATTATACAGTGCTTACTTTGTGTCTGCGTTGCTCTAAGAATTTATATACCAGGGGTGCCAAAAAAGTGTATACACCTGACTTGTATTCATCTTTTGCTATCAGTATATATTGAATATTACAATTTTAATACAGTTCTTAAAATGTGTATACATGTTTGGCACTCTCTGTATACTGTGTTTCCCTGAAAATAAGACCTAACCAGAAAATAAGCCCTAGCGTGATTTTTCAGGATGACATCCCTTGAACCTAAGCCCTAATACGTCTTTTGGAACAAAAATTAATATAAGACCCGGTCTTATTTTCAGGGAAACACGGTAGTAACTTATTCAGTCCTCATAACAAGTTTCTGAGGTAGCTACTAATATTAAATGTATAGTCTCTGTGTACCCCTCCAGGTCCCTTGTCTGCCCTTCTGCTCTGTACCCGGGAGGCTGGCTTTGGGGGCTGGCCTCAGCCTGGCTCCTTTGCCCTTTGGATTCCAGTTAGGTTCAGCCACTGAGCTCCTGCAGGAGGCACCAACATCCAGTAATGGGAATAACAACATCAGGGCTGAGCGGTGGCAGTGCCCTCCACTGAAAGCCACAACTCCTGTCGCAGTGCCCCCTCCTAAGAGACAAGAGTGGGAAATTGCATGAGCAAATAACCATTTGTCAAGATGTAGGAATTTCCACTGTGGGACAAGTTCCACAATCTTCATGTAAATTTCCTAGTCTTGCCACTGATAGCTCCTTTCCATCTTCCCAACACATGGTCATTTCGTTTGGGTCAAAACTCATGAGAGATGGAGGTTGGAAGACATGAGTTTTAATTCCTGCTCTGCCATCAACTATCATCAGACATTGAGTCATTTTTTCAACCTCTCTGGACCTCAATTTTTCATCCATAAAATATGGATAAAATATCTTCATCCATTACCTTCCTGATTAAATAAGATAGTATGTGTGTATGAAGGGTTTTTTAAGTTAAAAATGCTATTTAAAATGAGTGTGTATTGAAAATAATTGTCAACTCCGCAAGAGGTGGAACTTGGGTATTTGAACACAGCTTTTGGAGAAATGCATCTGTAAGAATCACTCTGGTCTCTAACACCTGGTCTGGCTAACCTCTGCCTTCTCACCTTCAGCCCCCTCCTCTGGGCTCTGTCCAGATCTTCATCCCCTGGCTCTGGCTACTGACCCTGTTCCTATGCTTGACCCTGCGGTTGGTATAACACCCTGGGAACATCTTGTGTGATATTCCGACACTGCTTCTTCCTTGAGGCTCCACATTTACCTTCTGATTTGAGCTGGAACATCCTGGCTCTCTTCCTGCCTGAATTTTTCTCCCTTTGCCCAGCCTCCCACACTAGGACAATAACTCCCCTGTTATGTTGTTATGGGCTTTTTATTAATACAGATCACAGAGAGAAGGAGAGAGTAGGATTCTGAACCAGCCCATTGGAACCACCTAAGTCTAACTTTCAAGTTACAAAAAAAAAATAATTCAATTGGAAAAGGGGGTAGGGTACGTTTTATAAGTCACATCGTAGCAGCCACAAGTGCTAGGGCTTCATTTGTTTTCTAGGGCATTGGGACATCCCCACACAAAGTTAACCCACACCTCAAGGTAGCTGAAACTTACATGACAGAACTCTCATTAACTTGAAATTAATTCTGAATCAGTAGACAATAAGATCCAGTGCAAAAAGCACGAGACTAGGTGCCTGGCACATAATGGGGGCCCAATAATATTTGTTGAATGACAGCATGAGAGTTTCGATATGTGATTTTTAGGTCAAGCTTCACTGATAATTATGCACGCTATGGCTCTGTGTCTCAGTTAACTCAACCCCTGGGCCTCAGTTTCTTCATGTATAGAATCTGAGCATCTCTCTCGTCTCTTCCAGACTGAAAATTCTCTTCCATGTAACTGGGCTAACGTTCACTGTTGCATCAACAATGAAACAGAGGTTTCCTTCAGTTCTCTGTTCAAATATCTCCTTGGCAGAGAGACCTCTCTTGATAATTCTATATTAAATAGCGTCTTTCTCCCTCCCCATCACTCTCTCTCCTCTTATTCTATGTGCTTTTTCCTCAAAGCACTGCCATGTGTTTATTCATTATATATTTATTGTCTGTCTCCTGTCACTAGAGTTTAAGTGCCTCGAGAGTAGAGGTTTCATCTGTTGTGCCCATAGCTGTATCCTAGCACCTACGTCGCCAAACACAAAGGAGGCTCTTGACACATAGCCATTGAATTAATGCATGATCTAAACAAGCTACAAAGAATATAAATTTGGGAAGAATATGTACCCTATTTAAGCAATCAAACTTTTCAAGGGTTCTTGACACTGTTTCAGAATTATTCATTTCCTTCCAAACTAATTCAGCTAACTGCAAAGTCCTCCTGTACTTCTATTAACACTGAGTCCCCAAAACCATCTCCCAGGCCGTGCTTTGCAAGCCTAGTGCTCGTGATTCTTCACCTCGAAGGTCATCCGATGGCAGACATTTATAAACTTAAAATTCAGTTTCATTTTTCAGCCTGGCTTTCCCTGATTTCAATATTCCAAACCAGCGAGTTCGGTAGCAGACAGTTTATTGCCACACGCGGGGCTTCTGTACCATTTGAGGACACATTTTAGGACATAATTTGACCTCTCTGGAGCTGCACTGAGACCTCCCAAGTCTGAGCGCTGGCTTTGCTACTTATTACCCGTATGATTTGGAGCTAGTTACTTAGCCTCTCTGTCTCTCCGTTTCATCCTCTGTAAAATGAGGATAACAATTATTCTGCTTTTTTTCCAGTCACCTTTGCCATACCCTGCTGTGTCCAGAAGGCTGAGCTCTGCAGACATCAGCTCCTGGGACCTCTTGAGTTGGGCCACAGGGAGGCCTTGGGCAGGGCAATAGGAAAGGGGCTTGCGAAGGGCAATAGGAAAGGGGCTTGGAGCTTCCATCGTCTACACCTTCCCTCCTTACCAGGCTTTAGGCTATGGCTGTCTTCCTTGACCATGACCACAGTGCCTAACAAGTAGCTTGTCTGCCATGGCTAAAGGCACCATCCCATTCTGGTGGCTCGGTCCTCTCTCCTTGCTCCTTCTAGCTTGGGATGCTAACAGATTCCTACTCTTGTTAGTTCCAGATGTTTCCATAGTCCTTGAAGATTATCTTAATCCCATCCACATCTCTGAAAGTAGTTCCTTCATTAAAATCTCTGCAGTTAATCCTTTGAGTTGTGCTTTTTGTTTTATGCTAAATCCTGACCAAAGAAGCATAAACGCACTGCCAGGCATTATAAGAGTGAATACATGTAAAGCGACTAGAGCCTTGCCTGACACGTTATAAGTTCTCCATTCATGAAAATGATTATTGTTTATATAATTAGATGAAGAAAAACTGTACAAGACGACCTATGTGAAAATAAAATGCTCAGAATTGACACACATTCTATCCAGTGGGGAAAAAAAAGCGGCATTGTATGCAGTCTTTCATGTATTATCTTGAGCAAGTAAAGAAATCTCCCAGAGAGACTCATATAGTTGCTGTGAGAAAGATATAAATGACAGATATGACAAAGACAGGCACTCATACATGTTAATCAAATGGGGGGACAATTGGGGCTGGCTTCATCGCTGTTCATTCTGTACTTTGGAGGAGCCCCATAATGGTTTTAATGCTCGATAGGTGCCATTTTGAAATTCTTAATAATTTTTGAACCAGGATTCCTGCATTTTCATTTTGTACAGGGCTCCACAAATTATGCAGCCAGTCTGGGAGGAAGTGTTCAAATCTTATTTTTCAAATCTTAGATGTTACTCTGTAATTGACAATTTCTTTTTGTGCCAAACGTGGATTAATCAATATCTATCGAAAGGAAAATGAGACTCTGAAAAGATGGCATCTAGTTAGTGTTAAGACTGCATTAATCAATTAACAAATATCTGCCAAAGAGCTAGTATGTGTTAGGCACTGGGCCAATATCTCTTTGCACCTAAAATTTCCTGCTTTGCAATTCCAGGCTGAGTTGATCAACATGTGACAGGACTGGAACTTGACCTTCCTGTGAACCTTTCAGTCAGAAATGTGGTATCTGAGTCTTGGGGAAAAATTAGTTTCTTGTTTCATCACAGAACTGTGTCTTGGTCTTGGACAGTGAATCATATAAACTCAATTAGATGAACTGGCAGCTAAAATCCTCAAGGATTTTAAAGTCCAGGAACATCATACCAAATTTGGTATGATTTGAGGGGGGATCCCAAGTCTATAAAATTGAAAAGACAAAGAAGCACCCAGAATGATTACCTCCTCAAGGTAAGAGTTTGCACCCAGTAGGTGTACTGTGACCCTCAGGGAGGGAGGAGTCAAAACAGAGCGTAGATTTGTTCCTTTAAGGAAAACATGACTCTGCCAGGCCTCAGGGAAGGCGAGATTGCTACCGGCATATCCTATGGTAGCCTCTGTGCAAGCATTGGAAATGCTTTGTGCTCGTTACCCTAGTCGAGGGACGTCCTGAACGAAAGATGCCTCCCAAATAACAGATATCAGTCAGCACATGTTAATTTTTCAGGTAACAGAAGAAAGGCTAAGAAGTGGGTCTTATAAGTTTGACTGGAATCTAAAGGTATTAAATGGAGCAGAATCTAGGAGCATAGCCCTGTGGTAAAGAATAGGCTTTACTTTCTTTAGAATGAACCATTAACTCAGAGCACTTCTCTCTTGCTTGTATATTAACAAACACACACATACACACACAGCCAACATGCCCACTTTTACAATACCAGTTAATGTCATCTTTAAGATACAATGAAATAAAAGAATTAGGGTAGATATGGGAGGTGGGAAATAGGGAGCTGATATAGAAGGTAGTTCTCTAGTTGTATAAGCAGTTCCAAAGACAAAGAGTTTAGTATTCATCTGTATGATTTATAAGTTCTCCAAGTTGTATTCCCATTAGGCTGTGGGTTACTCCAGGTCAAGGCTTGGTACAAAGTTGGTCCCCGTATGGGTTTAGACTGGAAGAAAGAACAAATGAAATGCTGTGATCTCTTCAATTTCCTGTGATCTGGGCTGAAACCAGTATGTGACATCTTTACCCCTTCATATTGGCTTTGAAATTCTAATACAACTTAACAATAATGTTGGAAGAGAGGATATAGACACAAAGCGTAATATGTTCTGAGTGTCAAACTCTCTAGAGTTCTGTCTCTAGATGGCAACCAGGGGACATGCCTAAGAAAGCTCATGCTATTGGCTATCTTAAACAACTTTTTTAACAGGTTTGAGAGAGAAAAGGACCCAAACCCAGCTATATGTCATGGAGCATCAGCTTTGGAAAACCCCAGAGATAGATAGGGGTGGGAAAGTTCTCATAGACCAAAGGTCACTGGTGACTCAAAGAGGCAGTCTCATCATCAAGTGATGTTTATTGCCAGAATCATCAAATGCTGGTTGTGGGTTTAATATAAAATAGGAGATGGGTGTGACTTCTTCATATATTAATGAACCATCTGATAATAGGTAGTGCAATAAATAGCTGTTGAGTGAATGTTGTTGAGTAAGCAGGGCTATAAGGATTCACATGTTCATTATTAAAAATACTAATTTGTCACTACAGTTTAATTCTTGTCACAAAGACTGGAATATTCCACACTGAGTTGGAGGCTAGGGATTCTAATCTACCTTGCCTGGGGGAAGCTATTGTTTTTGGCCTCCAGGTCATTCTACTGTTTTTATTTACTTTCCCCTCATAACTTCTCCTCTTATCCCTTTTCCTCCCTGAGAGAGGAGGTAGTGTCAGAGTCAGCGTTACAGTTTATTTTACCTGGAAGGTGAGGAGAAAGGAGAAGGACCCAGCACCATTTTCTCATCTCTTATGCATCCTCTCTGTTTTATCAACGCCTATCCCTATAATCTCTGTCTTCTCCAAAACCTCAGTGTCCATTTTTTCTTTTATATCCTCTTGTTTTTCCATCTCTCTCTCTTCTCCTCTAATTATTTTATCATACTCAATGTAGATGTTGTTGATTAAGTAAAAGTCACATGAACATGCACATTTAGTGTTTTCCAATAGATTGGATATTATTTAATTAATGGTAATACTTAAATATATTTTTTTCACCACCCTCCTATTCTGACATCCTGAGATGTTTTCCTTCATCTCTCGTATTATTTCCAAACTCTGGTATTAGAGTTTTTGTCATCAAGGTGTTTTTCTGGAACCAATCTATGTTTCTCCATTACTATAAGCTATTGTTCTATTAAAAGTTGTTAACAGAAATAACAAGTACTATAGAAAAATTGTTAAAGGAGAAATAGTTGCGGGCTGGGAAGCTTACAGAAGACTTTACACAGAAGGGCAAACTTGAGTTGAACTTAAAAAATATGTAGGGTTCAAGTAGGCCAAGAAGAGGAAGGAGAGTATTTTAGGGAGAGGAAATGATGTGAAACAAGGAACGAACCAGAAATGTATAAGGCGTGAGAAGAGGAAAGAAAGTAGACTGGTATGAATGAAGCGCACGTTGGATAGCAGAGGGATATGAAGATGAAAACAATATGTGATGGCTGAATTGAGGGTGGTGTTAATACCAAGCCAAGGGTTTGAACTTCATCTTTGCCTTGGCCCAGGTTGTTTTGAGTACAAGTAACAGAAAGCCACTCAAAGTAGTAGAAGCGTAAGGGAGTGAGATAACTTAAAAACAAAGGGATCTGGAGGAACTCAAGGGCAGAACGGGCAGCTGGGTCTCCCCAAGGCTGGGAACCAGGAATGAAAATCTATCTGGAGCTAATGCGGCAAGTTTCCTGGTCTTGATCCCTCGACTCCATCCCAGTCATAGACTTTCTCGCCTCAGCTTCTCTCTGCATATCTGCCTCATCCTTCTCTGCATAAGTTTTGCTCCCCATGAGTATGGTATAAAACAATGCAACCCACAACTCACACATTTACGTCTCAGTTTGAATGACCAGAAAAGACTACTATCATTACATTTCCATGAAAGAGAATCTGGGTGTCTATTCCAAGTACGATAATAGAAGTGAGGTCATACTGAATAAACATGGCTTCTGGGGCCCACCTCCAGGACGAAGCAGCTGTCAGAGAAGGAATATGGGACTACAGCCTGGGTACATGCTCTAAAGATGTCTTCAATAGTTTTAGAGCCAAATGAATGTCTGGAGGTGGAAGAAGAAACACTGAAAATGACCTTAGGAAGCTTCACCAGGAAGCAGAATGGGTTACAAGGGAAGATTCCGGAGGCAGGAAGACCAAAGAGAAGTTGTTTAAATCTAAGCATTGAAAGCTTGAAATAAGGTGGCTATGGTCAACCTGACCACTATTCCCTAGAAAATATACTTGGTTTAACAAATGTAACTTTGTATTTAGTCAGGAGAGGAATATTTCTTATTTCATAGCTCAGAGCCAAACCTGAGCTATTTGCTAATATATGTATGTTACTTATATGTTGGCAGTTGATCTTTCTTTATCCAGTGGTTGGCCAACCTCCTGCTTTGAAATTAGAACTTGGGATAACCTAAATCAGTAGGGGAAAACCATAAAATGAAGTAGGTTCCATGTAGTCCTACTCTAACTACTACATAGGACGTTATAAATTCTCCTTCTGTGAAGCTGGTCAAAATTTGCTTTTCCTCTGTTGCTAGTTAACTTGATTGGTTGGCTGAGGTCATAGTCATCGGTGTAAGCCCACACATGGGACAGGCAGCTTCACTCTGTCCCTTGGCCACAAACCATATCCTCAGGAGGCTCCATCTTCGGGTCCAGCTGTGGGAGGGTTGGGAGAGCAGAGAGCAAAGCCCTATCCTGGAGTTTGGAAAAAAATAAAATGCTATCACTCTTCCAAAATTTTCAGCTTCCTTCTGGTCACAAGACGACGTGCTTTCCCTTGTGTTTATGATGGTATTACTCAGAATAATCCTCTACGGTGTTCTGGCTTGAGTGGTACATGTTGTTTTACATGCCCTATCCTCAGACTTACTTCCACTTGTGAGAAAATGATATTGCTACAATATATTTTTGTGTTTGCAATAACTCTGTTAGAACAGAACAGAATACAGCACTTGAGTGACTTAAACAAATAAAAAAAATTGTATGGCTGTATATATCAAAAAGGCCAAACATAGGGCTGACATAACAAGATACCACAGACTGGGTGGCTGAAACAGCAGAAATTTATTTTCTCACAGTTCTAGAGGCTAAGAGTCAAGGTGTCAGAGGTTTGGTTTCTCCTGAGGTGTCTTTCCTTGGCTTGCAGATGAACACCTTCTATTTGCACTTGCATCTCTGGTGTTTCTTCTGTCTTAATGTCTGACTTATCAAGGCATTAGTCAGATTGGACAATAAATCTTTTAGGGTCCACCCTTATAACGTCATTTGACCTTCATTTTCTCTTTAAAGGCTCTACCACCAAATACTGTCATATTTTACAGTACTGGGAGTTAAGACTTCAACATGAATTTTCGAGAAAGACAATTCAGTCCATAACAGGCAGCTCTGTGGTTGATAAATTCAGTGTTTCAGTTACAGCGTCAGCCCCCAGGGTTGCCATCTCTCTCTGCTGAGTCATCTTCAACATCTGGGTCTGATCCTCATGTTAGCTCCCCTCGTGTTGTAAAATGACTGCTCCATTCCGGGCATCACAATCAGATGTGACATGCGCAGTAGAATAATAAACTGTTTCATCCTGTGTGTCTCTCTTCACAATCCTTTTCAAAAGGAGCCAGTCTAGACTCCTCTTTGCTCACCAGCCAGCCCTTCATGTGTACATGCTTACACTACTCACCAGCAGGAGAAACAGATTGCCGTGATTAGCTTGGGCTCATAACAATTCAGCCCCTAGGGCTGAGGCCAGCCTCCCTGGGAGCACAGTGTTGCTTTAAAAGAAAAGGGAGATACTTACACAAAATCAGGCTCCTATGGGAATAAAGGAAGGGGAGACATGGAAACCAACAATGTCTGCTGTAACAGTTTGCCCTCTTGTTTCCCATGGACCATGTCCCTGAATTCACCATGACTGTAGACCCTGATGATTGCTAACCTAGGAGTCGCTGGGAAAACCAATCTTTGCACCTGCAATAAAGAGCTGTATTTAGAAATTTCAATTTCCCTGTCTGATTTACCTGGAGTGGACAGTCTCCTCCAACTTGTGGCTTCTCTTCTCCACGCCCATGTTCCCACCCCAAGTCTAGCTGCACCTTTTTTGACACAACCAGCATCTTCTATTCAACAAGCAATCCAAATCTCAGAGGAGGTAACAACCCTCTCCCTAGCTAGCTACTTAGCAAATATGTATCACTGAGAACAAGAAGACCTGGATAAGAGAATAGAGATCACTCCATGCATATATACATCACCAATATTAAGAAAATAACTTGAAAACTGTGTGATACAAATGGCAGGTTGCTAGTTAGGACATCCTTTACATGTGTTGGTTAACACATGGTACATATCATTATCATTCAGAAATTACTCCTTTACTGAGATTATTTAAATAAGTTTAGAAGGGCTTTTTACTTTTTTGTCTATTTCATTCTTGTGCTGCCTGCATCAAGAAAGAAGAAACTGATTGATTCATCGGCTCTGTTTTTCTCCCAGACTATCCAAAAAGAACTTAAAAATTTAATATGTGCAATGAAAAACGCACAATCTACTTTTAATTTTCCATGAGTCTCTTATTCTCTTATAATTCATTTGAGTTAGAAATGACTGTGCTTGCATGAAATGAAGGTTATTTTATGTTGCTTTTTGATGAGCAAACAGTAATGTGTAAATGAATAATACAGAAAGAAAGCTTGCTTTCTTCTATAATTTCTATTTAATATTATCAACTTCTCTCTAAATATGAGCTTGCTGTGTCCCTGATCACTTATTTAAAATCACTTTCCCTACCCCATCTCTCCTTTGACAAATGAATGTTACAGAGGATTTGATTCTTATTTACGTGTTCAAATTGTATTTTTCCCCTACATCAATCAATCACAACTTTGACCTTCTGCTTTGGCATATGTCTCTGGGAAGGATAGAGCAGAGGGATGAAAGGGGCCTTTCTCTGGAATGAATTGATCCAGGAAGTGTCAAAGAGAGCAAATCAGAGGAAGCACTGATCACTGCTCTGGCGGCTTGTGAGCCACGTGGCAAGAGAGAGGAGAGGGGCCAGGATGGTCCGGGATCTGGAAACCAAGTCATGGGCTTTAGCAACCGGGGAAATTAATGTTGAGAACAGATGGAAAACTTGATTACTACCCTTAGGTGATTTTCATGAAGAAAAAAGGACAATAACAATAGTAGCTAAATTTTACTGAGAGCTCATTCAGATGGAAGCTCCAAAGAAGTAAATTATGCCTAATCATGAAAAACAAACATAGCCATCTGAGACTAAAATGGGTTCCCTGGTAAGCTACCACCCCTGGAGTATTCAAATGCAAGCCATCTGCCCATCTGTCAATAATGCCCTAGAAATGACTTCTCTCTGCAGTGGGATGTTGGGCCAGATGATTTCTAATTTTCTTTTGTGCTGAACCTTTGATCCCTTAAGAGCCAGGAAAGCTATTTGATTCATTAATTCATGGCATTGTCTTAGAAAACATTTAATCCACGTTCCCTCACAATATAGAAACACCTTCTGCAGTATCCATGAATGCTATGCCTCTAAGATTCATCATATCAAAAGTGTGTCTGTCTATTCTCTCATTCATTTAGTCATTCATTCATCCATTACACAGATGTAATGAGCTCCTGCTGCATGCTAGGTTACGGGCTAGGCATGGCAGACGCAAACATGAGTAAAAACACAGGTTTATCCTCAAGGAGCGCATAGTCCATTACAGGAAGCCAGAAAATCCATCAAATAAATAAATCAATTGCACCGCTTTGGATAAGTAAAACAATAGAAGCATGCACTTGGTAGAGAGAGTTGTGGATTCTATCTCGAGTCAGTGAAAGATTCCTGAAGAAAATGAAAGCTAAACAGTGTTTTATAAAACAAATCCAAATATTCCAGGTAGACAACGGAATAGGGTATTCCAGAGAGGGGGAACAGAATGGTCAAGGAGTCAGGAATGAAACAAACACTGGAGTTGAGTGGAACCATGATGGCCATACTTTGACCATGCTGAGAGGTTTGGAGTCCGCGTTACAGAGGATGGAGAGCCACATTCAGAGCTGCATTTCTAGAACTGATACCCACTTAAAGCCACTGCCTTGTCTGCTCTGCCTGGTCCACATGATCAGGTTCCCTTTCCTGTCTGCTTCTAGTCCTTCCAAAGCACAGCACCGGAAGCTAGAAAAAAGAAGAAGGCTCACGGAGCAGTGCTTTCCCTCAGACATATGGAACTTTCTCCACTGCCCCAGGCACCGCACCTGGACAAATTCCATCCCGTGACACACCTTGCTACTTCACGGCCTAGACGCTGACAAGATTAGACTTCATGAATAACCTTCAACTTCCTATGGGTTTTCCTGAGTTTTCTGGACTGGCCTCCACTCTGTTATTTCTTTGAAAAATAAAGGTTTCTTCATCTCAGGTGATGTGCTATGCTTCTTAGTGATATATTCTATAGTTTTGCATTTAGTTAGAATAGAAATTTGCCAAGTTAACAATCAGAGTTGTTACATGACTGATGATTATAAAACTAAATCGAGAGAGTAATAGGAAAGACTTTTACCCGGGCCCAGAATGGGTCAGGATGACTTCATGGGTTATTTTACTTCTAACTTCTAGATTGCAGGATAATTTCAATAAAGATTCTGGGCAATTACTGAGTCAGCTACACATTTAAGTTACTGCCTTGCTGACTTTTATAATGGAGTGGAGAGGTGAGTCACATTTCATTACAGAGCACTTGTGTCTGATAGAGCTTCAATCTAGCAAACCATGAAGAAGTCAAGCACAGAGAAGAAAATATCCCAGGAAGCCACAATAGAGGGAAAATGATAGAGGGAATATCACCTTTATCTCCAAGCAATGTTACACCCCCCCCAACATGTTATTTTTAACCTATAAGGTCATTCTTAACCTATCTATGAATGTTTTAGAAAGCAAAAATGATCTCAAAATGTGAAACATATTGTCAGCTGATTTAATGGAATATAGTCAGGCATTTTTTTCTCTTTTCTAAACTGGCAGCTTGTGCTGCTTAAATCTTGTGTTCAATCTCTCAGCTGTGAGCAAATGCATAAAAATAGCTTTTCATTCTGTAGTTGGGTCTAAGCCAATTAATAAAAATAAGGAAATGACTCAGTGGAGAGTCTGAGATACGTTACATTTTAGAATTCATATTATCCCCCCCCCATACTCGTTTAAGAATGGACTCGAGCAAGACTTCAAAAAAGCATAAGGTGTTTCCCTCCTGTGGATACCTATGCTCCAGAGAGTCTCCAAAGAGAAAACTATGTCCAGTGATAAGGACTCCCAGGCAGCATGACTCGTTCCCCGTGTCAGCCACATCTCCTAACTATTCACTGTTCCAGAATTGCCAATGTCCCTTCAAGTTCTTCTTATTCCACAAATGACAGACCCTGCCAGGGTGCTAATGTGAGGCTAATACCTCTCTCTAAACATCTTTTTGGGTCCTGGTCAGTGAGCTTAGGGCTACCAATTTCCCCTTGGACCAGAAGGGTAAATTCCAGCTCAAAGCGTGCCTAAATAGCAGAAGCCGTGAGATAGAGCATGTTTAAGCAAGCAACACTGAGAACGCAGAACAGATCTGGAACCTACATGTCCTTGGTGTATTCTATACAGAGCACAAAGCTGTTGTTCTTTGATTTGAGGTTGTAAAAGAAAGAGCTGGGGATTGTATTCAAGAGAGGCAATAATCTAGCAGAAGCTGAAACTACATGGGGGCACTTTCCCTTTTTGAGCATGAGAAGAAAAGACTTTCTTCATCTTAATCATGCAGCAAACCTCGATTAAAAGCGACAGGCATGGAGAAAAATTAGACCATTGGGAGGCAAATGAAAATAAATGAGATTTGGTGGAAAAAAAACCAAGGGAGAAAAGCTAAGCAAAAATCACAAACGTAAAAGGAAATGTGTTGGAGTTGTTATAAAAGAAACTAAAAAGAGATGTGTGAGTAAGTTCTAAAAGCAATGAAAATTAATGTAGGCAAGGAGCTGGAAACAGAAAACAGGAATATGTGGAAGAGAAAGGAAAAGAAGAGATAAGCACAAGAAAATAATGTATGTTATTATTCATGGCAAATGGTTAATTCATATTTAATGCAGTTTAGAAAGAATGAGCCATTGTGCCATGGGAATTCTAAGATCGCCCATACAGAGGTTATATATTCCATTGCATTTTTGTGTAGGAAAATAAACAAACCACAGAGTCAAACCACTTGTCACTGAAAATGACTACCAGCATATTGGTGGGTAATGATTCTTCCTGACATTAGAATGTGTTCCTGGGGTATCATCCATAACCCGCAGGGGAGATTTATCTTCACAGGACGTTGTTGTACATCACACACCCACTTAGAAAGTCTCTGTGTGATCTGTAATAATTTTTAAGAATTCTGATTTTATTCTATATCTGTCACCCTGATAGTACAATAATAAAATCTTTGTTGATTAGAAAAAATAATAAATGTGAAGGCTCTTATGATTGACGGAGTTCTGCAAGATTTACTTCTGTTTCCCTCTTATTGATTTTTTTCCAGAAGCCCAGATGCAGGCCTGCTTAGTGGAGAAGGATTACATATGGATTCCCTAAAGAGAAATCTGATACAAAAAGGGACTTGGGGATTATGAAGCTCGGGGCTTATAAACATGAAAGATGTGAGCTGAAATTTTTATTCACAAAGGAAGCTGAAGATTAAGAAACTCACTTTTGAATGATCAGACATAATATATGACCTCTGCTTCTTCAAGCGACAAAAACAAACAAAAAACAAAAACAAAAACAAAAAATCCTGAGCTGGAAGGGGAGAGAGGCAGGGAACCCATACAAACTAAAAATTACTAATGATTAAGGAGCAAAAAAACGAATTCTTGTTTTATTTTGCTTTCTCAAGTTACAGAACATGGGTTTAGTGCAATTTTTATAAATCTTTGCTTCAGCGCCATGTGATTATGCTGTTACATGTAAGTAGAAGGTGCAATTATAGGTAAATAGAATACTTGGGTGACTTCTTGGAAGTTATCTACATGTCTCTAGGATAATTTTCACCCCACACCAGTTGCCTAGACTACAAATCATAAAAACTACTGCGATTTACAACCCCATCCTTTTGACCCTTTGCAATTCTAGAAATTCCATGAGTCTAAAAGGAGCCTCTCCCAGGTGTGAATCACAACCTACCACCCATCCACAAAAACAAGTCTCCATAGGTCTCTAAGAACACTTCCCAAACTCATCTGCACTGAAGATGGGCATGGCTGTGGGTGTAATAGTCCTGCAAGGCAATTGGACAAGCATCTCTCACTACGTTCACACCTTTTACTCAGAAAACTCACCGCTGGAAGATTATGCTAAAGCCGTAGTCATGGATGGTTGCAAAAAGTTAGCTGTTCATCACAGCACTGTTGAAAATAACAAGAAATGAAAATCAATCTAAATATCAAACCATAGAAGTTAGGTCAATAAACTACAAATTTGATTAAAATCATGGTAGATTTAATGTGATGAAATAGCACAATATACTATGACATTTGAGCATGTTCTCAAATCAAAAAAGCAACTCTGTGATTCTATATATTGTATAGTCCCATTATGGTTTTCTAAAGTATAAGTAAGTATATATGCACATGTTCACTAAAACGTTGATAATGATCATTACTGGGGAGTGGGGCCACGGGTGATTTTTTTCTTCTCATCGTTAATGAAATGTTGTGCTTGTCAATGAATATTAATTTATATAAGTAAAAAGCTTAAAAATGTTTTAAATAAAAACACTTTCTAAAATAAAAAGGCTTTAAAAATTCCAAAAGCTTGTATGTAGGCTGTTAAATATTGAACCTGTATTCCATCAGACCATGCCCAACACTCTAAGTGTGTTAAGTGGATATGTGGGAAAAAGGGCCTAAACAAAAGACTAGTGTCCACTCTTGTGGACACTCCAGGTCTTCTTAGCATTTGGGGTGGGTCACCAGGCCTCCACCTCATTGGCTTCCACTAAGATGGAACCTTCTGCCAGTTGGTGAACTGTATCCTCTGTCCTTGCTGAGGACTGGGAGCTCTGTGGCCCCCATGAAGTCCTGAAACCCACACTCTTTTGGATCCATCAGCAATGGGATGGCCTACCCCTAAGCTTTCTTGGGAGACCTTAAATCTGGGTAACGCTCTGACATGGCCAGATGACTGTCTCTGAGACTAATATCCTGAGACACCAAGTAGAAACGGCTGCATGATTTATGGGACTCAATGTAAAACAAAAATGTAGAGCCCCTTGTTCAAAACTTATTGAGGATTTCATGATGGCAACAGCAGAGCATTAACCAAGAGTGGGTCTTGCTGAGCGCAGGGATTCTGTGCTACTTCACAGGTCACATGTGTATGAAGCCACTCTGGCACTAGCCTCCTGCTTATTTATTTCTTAGCAAGTTTGTCCAACTGTAAAGTGTGGGCAAGTTAGTTTGTTCTTGACCCTGAAAATGTGACCCCAGAAAGGGAAGCAATTTAAACAGGGGCAAAACAGCTGTCAAGCTAACATAACTTATCTTCTAACACCCAAGAACCAAATTCTGTATCATCATGTTGTAATAATGACCACATGGTTTCAGAGTATGTCTGTGTCCAAATGGAAGGCGGGTAGGGGCACAGAAAACCTCACAACTATCAAATCAGTTTCCTTTCTCCCCTAGAAAGGCCAGGCATAGACTACACACATCCTTGACATAAAAGCAACTAAAGTCTAATTATTTAGTAGCTTATTACTGAATAGGAGGATTATCTGGGCCAATTCATTAACAAGTCAAATTAGAAATGTTTACCAGGAATTGAGTGGAGCTTAGGGCTCACAAGTAGTTTTATGTGATTAGCACGTTCTCTTCCTCCAACTTGAACATTTCAGAAAACTCTACCTAAAGGACCCCACGATGTGGGGCAGAGCCTGTGAGAATGGCTCCAGCCACTGCCAGTGGAAGGCAGGCATGGGAAGGAAGCTGCAAACACACGTGAGTTCTTCCTCTGATACTGATGCTTCGGGTGGTTTGTGTCTCGGTCTCCTCAATTGTAAGAAAATATAACAATACTCAGAGTTGTTGGGGGAATAAAACAAAAAAATATATAGAGCTTTACAAACTATTCTTTTAAAGCTTATACTATGTAATAATTACGAGTGAGTTATTACCCGGACTGATAGCCATTAGGATATGCAACAAAAGGAAAATGATCAGATACTAAATATAGATCCTATTTTCTTTTAGAAAGACGTAGTTTGCTTTTCTGTATCTAGGTTCACAGTGTATATAGCTGGACCAAATGTTTCTTAAAAAGGAAAATATTATCCCTTATACCCTTCAGCCAAACTTATATGACTGTCTCTTGTTCGGGAAATTGGACAAGCCTAATAACTCCTCCACTTTAAGTATTATTATAATAAACCATGGATTACAGGAAAGATTGCCTTCCCAGCATTGTAGCTCATTACTTTCAAGTAATGTTTTATACTTTAGACTGCAGTGCAACAGAAGGCTTTGGACAGGCCTTCGTATTATTGTACTATCAGGGTGATAGATATAGAATAAAATCAGAATTCTTAAAAATTAATACAGATCACATGGAGACTTGTACTTTACCTGATTTTCATAGATACCTTTTCCAGGTATATACCTAGATATCACAAACTCAGGCCCTGGACACAAAGGGTCCTTGGGTAACTGAGGGTCCTCAGAGATGGTGTTAAGGTAGGGAGGGGGCCGTGTGTCATGGAGGGTCTCAGGTCCCGCTCCCCGCACAAGAACACAGGATATGGTGAGGCAAAAAGGAACTCCAATGGAGCAAGGGATAGGGGGTTCATACCACTATAGTCTCGCTGTGGGTTGGAGACACAGGAAGCAGGAACCACACGATCTGGAATCCACCGTCTGCTCTCTGCCATCCAACCAACCAATGTGGCCACGGCAGTTATATCAGTGGCTAATGGCTAATTGGTTACAGCCGATGGCCAACTAGTCACAGTGGAGGGCCATCTACTACCCGAGCCAGCACCTGTCCACGTGAGGTCGAGAGCCTGAAAACTGCTCTCTAGGACTCTGTCCCACACCTTGCTATTGTTAGCATTTTAAAACCTGTGGGGAAAACAACTAAATTGGCCCAGGATGAGGCTACACAGGTGAAGTGAAACATGGAGATCCACTGCTTTTAACTGGAATCTAATGGACTCCGCATAAAAATGTTAGTTATCTAGAGGATCAAAAACAGGTGGGTCATTAGATCTCCACATCTGGGGAATCCGCACTGGAAAAAAATAGTAAGAGGAATCTTTGTGAGGAAAACCTCAGAAACTGCTGTTCTAGATGAAAAGAACATGACTCTTCAGCAGCTTGTGAACTCTACTCACACACACGTAAGTCGATGTAATCAGCCCTTTTGAAAGGGTTACTCATTGCCATTATGAGAACCACATCGTGACAGTGATGAGGTAAGGGCTTCCTCCCCAAAGAGGGCTTCTTCCCCAATGACAGTGGTCACTGGGACACAGTTTGGGATCTCCAGCCACTCTGAGCTGGTCTCCTCCTCTGCCAAATGCAGGTCTTTTCTTCTTTGACAATTCCACAGATTATGAAGATTAAATGAGATCAGTAAACCAAATATATTTTGTGAACTATAAATATAAATATATAGAGTGGATGAGGAAGGAGAAGAGCCTCATATTTGATGATGGAAATAGCATCACATGAGTAAAAACAATTTAAATTCCTCTTCAGGTGAACTGCAGTTCTGGAACTTAGTTTTTCTACTAATAAATATCAGAGGGACATATTTTGGAATTCTAGGTTTATGTAATATCCTGTCTTAAGAACCAAAAGAGAAACCAGAGAAAGAATAGTGAGTTTGAGCCACATTTGGAGTCAGTTATCTAAACACACACACACACACACACACACACACACACACACACACACACAAATAAATAATGAAAAGAAATCCAAAATATGTATTGTGGCTAGTAACTTGGCTGAACAGTAACATATGGATGCCACAACTGGACTTACAAAAAGGCAACCCTCCACAGTGAAGAAATTTTCCATTGTTTCCCATTTATCATTTGACACTTGAAAGTTTTCATACTGTATCAGGCCCTGTTAGAACTCAAGAAAGCTAGTATACTCCTCTCAAGAAAGCTAGTATAAACTTACAGAAGGGCTTTATGAAGAATGGTGCTGGAAGTGGGAGGACTTCCCAGGAGGCATGAATTTAGAGTCAGATCCTAAAGGGGAGGGCATAAGCCTTTGGAAGTCCTAAACAACAAAGGGCCAAATAATTGAAGGGATTCAGTCACTTAAATATTTATTGACTATCTGTGACATGCCAGCACCATATTAAGGTCACTGTGCTGATCAAAATAAAGTCCCCATCCTCATGCCCTTACATCCTATTAGGGGAGATAGAACAACAAATAAGGAAAAATGAACAAATAAATGAGAGACTTGCAAACATGGTAGAGAGTGATTTGAGAGGGGGTTTGCCACACGCCCGGGGTGGCCTGGGAAGGGCTATCTGAGGAGGGCTGAGATGTAAAGGATGGAAACTGTGAAGACCTAGGGCATGCTACTCCAGGCAGGGGAAACAGCAAATGTCAAGGCCCTGAGGAAGGGAGAGTGTGCCATGTTCAGGGAAGAGAGCAGAGAACTGGCTGGAGCCTGGTGGACAAGAAAGAGACCGGTGAGATAAAGGTGGAGGGGCAGCGAGTACACGGGTCTCACAGGGCCTTGCAGGCTGAGGAAAGGAGTTAGGGCTCGATTCGGAGCATGATGGGAAGCCGTGGAAATGTTTGAAACAGGAGATGATTTATGGCATTGGAAGATCACTTTGGCTTTGGTGTTTGGGCAGCACAGGTGAGCACAGGGCAGAGGGGAAGGTGAGAGACTGGTGGGAAGTGACTGCCGTCGCCCAAATGAGAATGGAAATGCAGGGGAGAATTCCTCAGGAGCCAGCCACAGGCCGCTGAAATCTGCCCTGCCTTTAGCCTATGGGAATCTGCTGCACTCTCTCTACAGGCTGCCCTGTCTGAAATACCCAACCTGTAGCTGACGATTTCCCGGAAACTGTAGCATGTTTGCAATGTGTGTCTGGAAGAGGCTGGCTGGTGAGTGCTAAGAGAAACCATTGACAGGAATAATGGACATGGTGCGGCTGTGTTTTGAGCACGTCTGCAGGCTGGAAAATTCTAGAAGAACAAGGGGTCGTGGAGTGGAGCATGGTGGCGGGGGAGAAGGGCGAAGGGGCCATGCTGGAGATTCACAGTATGAGGTTCTGAGGTAACCATATAGGTCAGAGTCAATGTGAGGGGCCACTGCACAATGTCTGGTGGGAGAGGGGACAACAGCAAGATGCAGAGATGCAATTTTAACCCACCCAGAGGTGACCACACCACCAACAATGCCTTCTGTTTTCTTTTATAATTAATTCTGTTTTCTTTTATAATTAATTCAAGTATTTTTAGTGGTTTATGGACTCCCCAGAGATACAGTGGTAAGATTTACCTGATAAAATTCTAAAATGCTCATTCCTTTCGATATTTCGAATTCATTTCATTCCTAAACCTTTATTATGCCAACATAGGCTGACCAGTTTACTTGACAGCTTTTAGTCCAATGGAAAGAATGAATGTAAGTAATTTTAGAGTCAGAGAAGAATCTGCTCAAACTCTGGCTTGGCTGCATTCTAGCCCAGTGTCTTGGTTAAGATATTTGAACTCCCTTAGTCTCAGTTTCCACATCTGAGGAATGGGGGGTTGTAAGGCTTATGAATATCCCTTAAGTGGCCCCTGCTTGACACTTGATGAAATCAGTATTATAATTATAGGGCTAAGGACACAGGTTTCCATCTCATATGAACTAAATAGCTTATTTTAAAAAGAAAAAAAAAGAAACCTCTTTTCTACATCCGTAAGTTGTATCAACTCCTGATGTACACAAGCAGTTACACACAGGGGTTCTGGGTGAGGGGCCACAATCCTTTCCCTGTATCCCTGTCACTGGCACTACTCAATCTTGACAAAGGCTCAGGAACAACACCCATTTGTTATTTTTTACCTTCCTTTTTGAGGTTATGAATGGAAACTATTAGAGTTAGGGAAATGACTGAAATATTTTTCCCCAGTCATGAAAATATGTTCCTACGAAAGCTCCTAGAACATTCAGCAGCCTCAAAGCTCAGCAGGGTGGTCAGCCTGAACCTATTTGCTTTTAAGACATAAATGAGGATGGTGCTTTAAACTGAACTTCTCACTGTGCCCAGAAATGAAAAATTCCAGCTTGTCACTGATCTCTTATGAAATTTGGAAGAAGCGGCCCGCTTTTGTAGGCAGGATTCACATAATACAGCCCGAGTCGGCCCTCCTTCCTTTGTTCGCTCCATGTTTGGTTATAATTGTTTCATTTTTGAGGTTTCTTATCCTCAGAGCCTCCCTGTAGAAGAAGAGTTACCAAAGGCTTATTTCTGCCTTTGCAGAGCAGGGGAGAAGTCTCCCCCACCCCGCTGTCTGAACATTAAATCACAGGCACTCAAAGTTGGACTTGGCCTCCCTTTCCAAAACTTTACTATTCCTTCCAATACCTCAGTATGTGAGACCCCAAAGAAGGGGAAAATTGCACTGTAATTTTTTGAATTGCTGCTGTCTGTGTATTTCTTTGATACCTATAGCTCATACTTCCTTCTTCTGTGTTTCTAGTTTAAGTTAGACCTTGGAAGGTAAAGCAATGCACAGAGGGAAGAGTGTTGTAAGAAAAACATATCAAATGTGACTTTTATTTTTGGAAGTTTTGAAAATAAACAGAGGAGAGAAATGAAGCACACTGATGAAGGAGAGCAAGAATTAAGGTCTGGGAGAGACTAAGTATTTTCCTCACTTATGGGAACAAGGTATCATAATGACTTGAGTTGGGTTTTCTGAATTCTGGCTGTGAGATCATAAAACAAAGTTGGGTTAGTTCAGAGCAGGAGGGTCTGCTCTGAAGAGGAAAATTGATTTCCTCTGGGGGTCTCCTTTATAGGCTGAGGTGGATCACCTATGCTTTCAAGAGTGCTGGGCTCTTGCCCAACCCAACTCCATCAAAATGGGGATGATTGAAACCCAAAGAGGATACAGGCTTTTCTCACAAATTAGATTAGTCCCTCACAGCCCCAAATCAGGGTATAAAGTGAACTCGGGCAACCATTTAAGGGGTGTGATTTTAGGGACTCTGAAAAGCAGCCTGGCTCAAAAATTTCCTTACATCAGCCCAAAATTCTTATCAAGACTCTCTTCTGTGAATTAGCTCATTCTAACTTCCTTACAAAACGTCATGAGCTTTCTGGAATGAGTAAACCTGATGTTATTACTACCCAGTAGAACTGTAATATGACTTGATTTCTCACATTACGGGCACGGGGGAGGGTATAAGCAAGAGGGACCGTGGGCTTTGACATTTTGATATGACCGGTATGGATGGTTGGACGGAGGTTTGCAGCAGGAGAGGACCTGGGACAGACAGGGGCTATGCCACCCAGAAGTCTGCACACTGCTGGTCTGAGTCCTCTCTCCTGGAAGTCACAAATTAATTGTGAAGCATTTACTAAGGACTTACGATGTGCCAGAAACCATACTAGGCACTGTAGATCCAAAGAGTTATCAAAGGTAGATTCCTCCGGTAAACAGATAATTAGGACACCTAACGTCTTCCCAACTCTGCATCCAGTGACATAATGATAGCCAGGTGAGTGTGAAGATAGAGACATGCACAGGGCACTATGGGAACACAAGGAAGGGTACTTAGCCCAGCTCTAAGGGAGGTGGGAAAGAGGATTAGGAAAGCCTTCCTGGGGAGGTCATAGCTGATCCAAGTTATTTTCTATAGATGACCATGTTGCACAGATTCTAAGATGCACTTGCTTTTCTACATTGTAACTACTCTGAAACTTGGATCTGTGTTATAAGAGGGTGACATAGTCGCTATGGGTCTGGCAAGCTGTCCTGACACAATTGTCATTACCTGCACAGGAGCAAACGTAGTCATTTTGTCATCAGTTAGTTCAATTGATATTTCTTAAATACCAAATTGCATATGATTTGGTGTTACAACAAAAAGTTATTGTCTGCATAGAAAAGCATGGAAATGTAGTAAAAGACCACACCGTGATTGTATAGTAAGAAAGAAGACATTTTTCACTGGAGCTATGACCACAGTTCTATATTTCTCACAAAATAACAAGTGTTTTACTAGATTCAAGAAAGCAAGGTAACCACAAATCAGTGCAGCTGTTATATTTTGTTCCTAAGTTACCAAAGAAAGAATGCCTATCACACACTAAGCAACACAGCTAAAGGCAGGATAAGTTAGGAAACCTAGAGAAATAAACACAAGAAAATGTCAGAGGGGCAGAGGCTGGTGGTTCTGATCCATGCATGGCATAGAACTGTCCTTAAAGCATGGTTTAAAAAGCAGAGTGTTATTTTTCTTTATTGGTGATAAATAAACTAGCTGATCAATGCTGTCTTAATTTGAGTTTCAAGGAACAGGAACCCACACTCTTTAGCTTAAGCTAAAGCACTAATGAACTAGACCCAGTTCATACAAGCCCAAGAAAGGTAAATGTATGTGCAAGTCTCCCCCATGTGAAATAGGCCATCACAGGAGTATTTACCCCTTGGAAATTGGTAAATGGTATGAATCGGGGTTTTGTTGTTTGTTTGTTACATAAGAGCTGGCTTAGCAAAACACCACTGCCAAAGGGGGAATTTGTGGATTATACAGGAATATCTCTGGAAGCCCTGCTAGGTTTTGGAACCAGTCATTCTAAACTTATCAAACACAAAGACGTCTGTCAATCTTTTCCTCAGTCTCTCCAGAGCCACATGGCCTATCTCTTCTTGAGTCTACACATCACTTCATTCTTCTCTCTCTTTGGATTTCATGGCCACCTGTAGTACACTTAGCTTCAGGTAAAGTTATGCAGTGTGCAGACCTGCCTTTTCTAGAACTGTGGCTGGGGTAGTTCCCCAAGAAGGGGATGTAGGGACACGAGAACAACGATGAGAATCTCAGGCTTCGAATAAGTCGGTTAGAGTAAGAGAGTAAGATGGAAGTTCCTTCCAAGCAGAGGTACCTCTGTTCAGAGTCGCTAGCACAAAAAGTAGAAACTGGGCATGCAGGAGATGAGGCCAAAGAGACGGGCAAAGGGCAGGCAGGAGGGCCTCACACATCATGTCGAGGAGCTTGTTTTCAGTCTGCACACGACAGGGCTTTTAAGTCTGATGGGATCATGCCTGGGAGAACTGAAATCTAGATGGTTCCTGTAGGCATACCACATCCGGGAGGCACCAAGCTGCAGTGGGAAAAGTACTGAGAAGGTAGTCAGAAGCTCAGGGTGTAGACGTGTCCACTGAGTGACACTTTGCATAGCTTGGGCACGTCACTTATCCCCCCAAAGTCTCAGTTTCTTCATCATCAAAGTGGAGATAAATAACACCTACCCTCTGACTACCTCAAAGGGCTGTTGGGAAGGTGAACGATACAATCTATGTGAAAATCCTTGTAGGCCTGTAAAACATGGTGCAAGCAGAAGGCATTTACTCATCTGTAAAATGAGGGGGTTGGCCCAGATGGGATCTAGTATTCTTCTTGTTCTAAAGTTCTATAACTCTATTATTATCCTTATTATCTGATGATCAGGCTAAAATTATGGGTTTTATGGACCTGAAACACCCTCCTCTCATTTTGCCAAGAAAACTCAATGTGACGCTCTTAGCCTGGGAAATACCACTTCCTAGGTGGTTGTTTCCACAGAAACACCAATAACCCTAAAGTTATGCAGGAATGTGAACTGTTTGGGTTTGGATAGGAAGAGGAAATTGATTTATAAACTAGGAATAGAACCAAACCCCTAAAAGAGAATACAGTTTCTTTCTGTACATTACATGTAAGTATGGAACTGAATCCCCCATTTGGTAACCTCTCTGCTTTTTAAAACATTGCATATTATGCTACAACTGAAATGCTGAATGATTTAAAAGTAGTTTTAGAAAACTGTGGCTAAAACTTAGAGGTTTAGAATGAGGAGATCTAGAGATTTTTTTTTTTTTCATTGCTAAATCACCCTTCAGCCACAATGTTTAGTGTTCAGTAACTTTCTTAAGTTTTAGAAAGGAAAGAGGAAACAATCATCTTCCTACGTAGAAATGTATTTATCAAAAGTGCTGCGATGACCAATAATAGATTAGAACCACTGCTCACACTCACAATCACAGAAGGCTTCCTCTGTGCTGGGTACTGGGCTGAGTACTTGCATCTTCTCACTTATTCCTCACAAAATCCCTAGAGGCAAATACTCTCATTGGTCCCATTATACAGATGAGAAACTGAGGATCAGGAGACTCATTGACTTGCTCAGGGTCCTATAGCCAGCAAGTGGTGGCACTGGGTTTCAAAGCCACAGAGCCTGGCTCCACACTCATCCTTGTTACCACCTGTGCCAGCTTGCCTCCGACTACTTACTATGGTTTCCTAAAAACAGCTTTCCCCAAACAAAAGATAACCTCATGACATGTACTGAGGGGTGACTGAGAAAGGAACTCTTTAAAAACTGGGGCTCTCTGATACTCCATTTACCCAAGTTAAGAATGAGTACAGTGTTCACTGTTCTTCTCAGCAGATACAAACCATCCATGTTTTCCAGAATGGCCGTCCTAAAACATCAGAGGCATCATGTCTCACGAATAGCTTAGACTTTCAAGATGCTTTTTGTCCTTTAAATAAATGCTGGGCCTCTTCATCCCAGTGAGCAATGATTTGGAGAAGAGGCAGGGATTCTATGCAAAACCTGGTCTCTCCTTAGCAGTTGACTGAAACATCAGTTGCAACTCTTTCTTCCTGTAGTTCAGAGTGGTAAAACACTTGTGGAAAGTGAATGAGTCCCTGAGGGAAAGAGTCTCTCCCCATGTTCCAAGCGCAACCCTTCAATCAAATATCTTTTTTCACATGCATTTAAGCAGACTTTTAAAATACACTTAGAGAAAAACCAAAAAAAATTACATTAGATTCTTCTTTTCTTTGGTTAACCATAAATGTTTGTAAGGCACCATAGCCCACGGTGGGGAGGAAAATAATAAAGCAGTCCAGTAATATACTTCTATTTCCAGAACATGATTACCAAGGAGAGCGATCAGTGGCATGCATTTATTCGGCATTGTACTAAGTGCCTAGTTGTGTGGGGTAGAAAATAAGGGCAATAAGATCTTAATTAACAGATCCCTGGGAACCAAACATTGTAAAAACAAAGAAACAAACAAAATTCCTATGTAAGCTATACTAACAAATCTGCCTAAGGGTATGAAACAACATTAAAGGGATAGAGAACGGTGAAGCCACCATTCCTCTCTTGCCAAGTATTTGGGGGTCCTTCCCACCCCAGGGGAGAAACATCCTCTCTCAAATTCTCTTCACTTTCTCTTTCACTCAACAGACTGTGGTGGCTCCCTGCATCTTTGGCTAGGGGCTGGGACTGCAAAAAGAAACTAGATCCCACTAATGAGCCATGATTCTAGCCAGGATTTGCGCAAGTCCTTGCAATCGCCTCCTCTCCCCATCTCCCCAGTCAAAACAGAGTATGATAACTAGTCACTCACACTGATAAAGGGATTGGCCAATTACAGTTCAAATAAAGCTCATTTGCACTAAAATGTGACCTCCACCATGCTTTTGAATTTTAAGTCTGTTTCTTTCAACTGGGCATAAGAAGTTTCAGAGACCACTAAGCAGGTTTTAGGAGGAAGAAAGGGAGCTAGAATCACCTCAGTCCTGTTTATCTAACTGGCACTAAAAGTCTCAGTTCAAATGTCCCCGCTTCAGAGAGTCTTTCTATGACATTGAATCTAAAATTGGTCCCCTATTACATTACGTGTTTTATTTTATTCACAGCACTTAACATTATCATAAATTATCTTGTTTGTTTCTTTATTGTGTGTTCTCCTGCATTTTTCTCTAAGCACTAGAAGAGCAGAAATCTTGTCGGTTTTGTTTTCTATTGTGTGTACAGGGCCTAATACACTGGCTAGAACATAGAAGGTTATCAGAATATAACTGTTGAATGAATGAATGCAAGAATGAATGAGTGAATGAATGAATATATTTGACCACCTGATTCAGTGTGTTTGATAGGACATGTGCAATATTTGACAAGGGAGCGAAGCATACTCAATGGGGAAAGGATAGTTTCTTCAATTAAATAAATCTGTAGCAAACTGGATTGCAGAAGAATGCACAAAATGAAATTGGGCCCCTATCGTACACCACTCACAAAAAAGTAACTCAAAATGGATTAAAGACTTAAATGTAAGACCTAGAATTGTGAAATACCTAGAAGAAAACACAGGGGAAAAAGTTTCTTGACATTGGTGTTGGCAATAATTTTTTGGATATGATACCAAAAGCAGAAACAAAAGTCAAAAGCAAAAGTCAATGGATGGGACTATGTCAAACTTAAAAGCTTCTGAACAGCAAAAGAAACAACCAACAAAATTTAAAAGGCAATCTACCAAATGAAAGAAAATATTTACAAAACACATGTCTGATAAGGGGTTAGTATCCAAAATATTTAAAGAACTCATATAACTCAATAGCAAAACAATAACAATAACAAACAATTAAAAGTTGACAGAGGAACTGAACAGACATTTTCCAAAGACATACAACATAGAAATATCGAAATTATGTTGTACACCTGAAACTAATATAATGTTATATGCCAATTATAACTCAATAACAAAAGAAGGCATACAAATGGCAAAGAATTATATAAAAAGGTACTCAACATCACTAATTATCAGGGAAAGGCAAATCAGAACCATACTGAGATATCACCTCATACCTGTTAGAATATCTATTATCAAAATAACAAGAAAATAAAATAGAGAAGATTCAAGATGGCGGAGTAGATAAATGCTGTGCTTGCCTCATCCGCCAAAATTACAACTAAATTATAGAACAATCAGCCTGGAGAACCATCTGAAGTCTAGCTGAATGGAAGTTTTAGAACTAAGGACGTAAAGAAGTAGCCAAATGGAGACTGGTAGGAGGGACGGAGAAGCAAAATCAGCTGGTCCTACATCCACGTGTGGCAGTTGAAAGTCGGGAGAGAGAGTTCTGCCACAGAGATTCCCAACAAAAGAGTGAGGGACCCCAGCCCCCCAAATCACGCCCCCCAGCCCAGAGTACATGTGCCAGAAAGAGGAGCCCCCACAACTTCTGGCTGTGAAAAACAGTGGGGATTCCGACCATCCAAGTGGGACAGAAGGTCGTGGGAAACACAGACAGCCTCTTCAAGGGCCCACACAGGCATTCAACCTAGGCTCCGTTGGAAGGACGGTGACTCTGGGGGTGTTGGAGACAAATGGGGAGAGACTGAGTTGTGTAAATTCGGGGTGAGGACTGGAGGAACAGTCCCCATTTTCCCTGTGTGGTGTCCTCCGCCCAGGCAGCTGGCAGACAGGCGCCATCTTTCCTGTGTTGAGTTCACCCCCACAGGCCAAATCTGAATCTGATTGTCCTGGTGAGTTCCACTGCTCCACCCTGCTGACTCACTGAAACCCTGTCTCACCCAACTTGCATACCACCGGAGGCTTTGTCAGTGGCTAAACCGTGTGGGAGCCAGCAGGTGGCAGAAGGCCTTGGAGCGTCCTGACTTTTTGCGGAGCTACCCCAGACCCAGAACTGGTGGCAGCCATCCTCAGTTTGCAGCATAGCCTCTCCAACATGCCTCCAGGTATAGCAAAGACAGCAACCAAATTTGGATCACTTTGTAGATCCTACGAGGTACTCCCTGGCCAGTCACAAGCAGTGGCTTACCTGGGCCTGCACCAGAGCCCCTCCCAAGAAGCCCCAGAATCAACATACTTGGAGGTTGGCTTCAAACCACAGCAGAGCACTGCCCAATTAGCCCCCCCAAGCAGCAAATACAAAGGGCAATCTCAACAGGCACCAGAGCCCTGTGGAGTGAATCCTGCTCCATGTAGTAAGCCCCCTGCACAGCAGCCCAAAAGCTATGGACATAGCCAAACCTCACAGCCGATCAGCCTGAGGTTCAATACCACCCACTGACATGCCAACAGTAATCAAGGCTCAATTATAACAGGAGGGCACATGCAACATACACAAGGGACACTCCTAGAACACACAGAGCAGGTGACCAGGGAGACTGTGCCACTGGGCCCCACAGGGCACCTACTACATAAGGCCATCTGGCAAGACTGGGAGACATAGTAGATCTACCTAATACATAGAAACAAACACACAGAGGTAGTCAAAATGGGGAAACAAACAAATACATCCCAATGAAAGAACAGGAGAAAACTCCAAAAAAACAACTAAGCAAAATGGAGGCAAGCAACCTACCAGATACAGAGTTCAAAACAATGGTCATAAGGATGCTCAAGGAACTTAGTGAGAACTTCAACAAAGACAGCAAGCATAAAAAATGACATAGAAACCATAAAAAAAGAACCAGCTAGAAGTGAAGAATACAATAACTGAAATAAGGAATGTACTAGAAGGAATCACCAGCAAACCAGATGAAGTGGAGGATCAAATCAGCAATTTAGAAGACAAGGTAGCAGAAAACACCCAATTGGTACAGCAACAAGAAAAAAGAATTAAAAAAAAAAAAAATGAGGATAGTTTAAGAGACCTCTGGGACAACATCATGTGCAATAACATTCACATCATAGGGGTACCAGAAGGAAAAGCGAGAAAGCAAAGGATTGAGAATCTAATTGAAGAAATAACGACTGAGGAAACTTTCCTAACCTGGCGGAGGAAATAGACATACAAGCTCAGGAAGTGCAGAGTCCCAAACAAGATGAAACCATACAGACCCACACCAAGACACATTATAATTAAAATGGCAAAGGTTAAAGGCAAAAAGAGAATCCTAAAAGCTGCAAGAGAAAAGCAGGTAGTTACCTACAAAGGAGTTACCATAAGATTGTCAGCTGATTTCTCAACAGAAACTTTGCAGGCCAGAAGGGAGTGGCAAGAAATATTCAAAGTGATGAAAAGCAAGGACCTACAATCAAGTGTACTCTATCAAGCAAGCCTCTCATTTAAAATCAAAGGACAGATAAAAAGCTTCCCAGTCAAGAAAAAGCTAAAGCAGTTCATCACCACAAAACCAGAATTACAAGGAATGTTAGAAGGACTTCTCTAAGATGGAACAAAAAATCAAAAATATGAATAATAAAATGGCAATAACCACATATCTATCAACAATTGATTTCAATGTAAGTGGATTAAATGTTCCAATCAGAAACATAGGGTGGCTGAATAGATAACAAATGCTGCCTATAAAAGACACACTTCAGATTAAAAGACACATACAGACTGAAAGAAAAGGAATGGAAAAGTTATTTCATGAAAATGAAAATGAGAAAAATCTGGAGTAGCA
Source organism: Rhinolophus sinicus (assembly GCF_057876585.1). Lineage (NCBI taxonomy): Eukaryota > Metazoa > Chordata > Mammalia > Chiroptera > Rhinolophidae > Rhinolophus > Rhinolophus sinicus. The sequence continues at coordinate 22,700,783 of NC_142503.1, forward strand.
GTACTTACATCAGACAAAATAGATTTTAAAACAAAGGCTATAACAAGAGACAAAGAAGGACCCAATAATCCCATTTCTGGGTATTTATTCAAAGAAACCCAAAACACTACTTCAAGGGGACGTGTGCATCCATATGTTCGTTGCAGCATTGTTTACATAGCCGAGATGTGGAGGCAGCCTGGGTGTTCATCAATAGAAGAATGGATAAAGAAGAAGTGGTACAGATATACAGTGGAATATTGTTTAGCCATGAAAAGGAATGAGTTCTTGCCATCTGCTGCGGGCATGGATTGACCTGGAGTGTATTGTGCTGAGTGGAGAATGTCAGACAGAGAAAGACAGATGTAATGTGATTTCACTTATATGTGGAATCTAAAGAACAAGGTAAACAAACTCATAGATACAGGGAACATTTTTATGGTTGCCCGATGGGAGGGGAGTTGGAGTGGTGGGTGAGAAGGGGGAAGGGATTAAGAAGTACAAGCTGGTTGTTACACAGTAGTGATGGGGATTAGAGTGTAGCATAAGGAATATTGTCAATAATATTGTAATAACTGTGTATGGTGTCAGGTGGGTACTAGATTTATTGCAGTGATGGATGGGAGGGGTTGGGTGGCAGGGTGAAAAAGGTGAAGGGATTAAGTACAAATTGGTAGTTACAAAACAATCATGGGAATGTAAAGTATAGGGAATATAGTCAACAATATGGTAATAACTATGTATAGTGCCACGTGGGTACTAGACTTGTCAGGGGGACCACTTCTTAAATTATATAAATGTCTAACCATACTGTACATCAGAAATTGATATAATATTGAATGTCAACTGTAACTGAAAAATTAAAAAAGGGAGGAGGTGATGGGCAATAGTGGTCCAAACTTCCAGGTATAAAACAAGTCATGGAGATATAATGTACAGCGTAGGGGGTATAGTCAATAGTATTGTGATAGCGTGATACGGTGTCAGATGGTTGCTGGGCTTACCATGCTGATCACTTCTTTAGACATATAAAATGCTGAATAACTATTGTGTATACTTTAAACTAATATAACATTGTATGCTTACTATGTTTTTAATACAAATCGTAAAAAAAAATGACAAGTGTTAGCAAAGATGTGGAGAATAGAGAACACTGTGCTCTGTTGGTGGGAATGTAAATTTGTATAGCCACTATGGAGAAACAGTATGGAGGCTTCTCAAAAAATTAAAAATAGAACTACCATATGATCCAGCAGTTCCACTTCTGGGTATACATCCAAAAGAAATCAAAACAGGGCCTTGAAAAGATATTTGCTTGCCCATGTTCATTGCAGCATTATTCATAATAACCATGACATGGAAATAACCCCAGTTTCCAAGAGATAAATGAATAAAGAAGATCTGAGATACACACACACACACACACACACACACACACACACACACACGAAGTTATGACAATTAAGTTCGTGAACTCATCCTAGAAAAAGTGCTACATACCTCATTGCTGAATATCACTGTGGTTACCTTTGAAGTACTCCCCTTGGGAAGCTATGCACTGATGCCAGCACCTAGTCCATCCTTCAAAGCAGTTTTGGAACTCTTTTTCTGGAATGTCCATCATAGCTGTTGTCATACTGCCCTTGATGTCCTGAATGTCATCAAAATATCTTCCTTGCAATATTTCCTTTATCTTTGGGTAAAGAAAAACGTCATTGGGGGCCAGATCAGGTGAGTAGGGAGGGTGTTCCAATACAGTTGTTTGTTTACTGGCTAAAAACTCTCTCACAGACAGTGCTGTGTGAGCTGGTGCCTTGTCGTGATGCAAGAGCCATGAATTGTTAGCAAAAAGTTCAGGTCGTCTAACTTTTTCACGCAGCCTTTTCAGCACTTCCAGTCAACTTGTTTAACTGTTTGTCCAGTTGGTACAAATTCATAATGAATAATCCCTCTGATATCAAAGAAGGTTAGCAACATCATTACAAGTTTGTGAACTTAATTGTCAGACCTCATATATGATATATTATATATGTATGACATGTATATGCATTAAAATATTCACGCAAGAAAGAAGGAACTCCTCCCATTTGTGACAACATGGATGAAACTTGAGGGCATTATGCGAAGAGAAATGAGTCAGACAGAGAAAGACAAATACCATATAATATTACTTGCTTGTGGAATCTAAAACAGCCAAACTCACCAAAACAAAAGGTGGTGGTTACCAGGAGCTGAAGGGTGGGGGAACCGGGGAGACGTTGGTCAAAGGGTACAAGTTATAAGATGAATAATTTCTGGGGATTTAATGTACAGCATGGTGATTACAGTTAATAATACTGTATTATATATTCAAAATTTGCTATGAGTAGATCTTAAATGTTCTTACCACAAAAAAGCTGGAATGTGAGGGCGGTATTAGCTAATGCTATGGTAGTCATCATTCTTCAATATATACGTGTATAAATCAACACATTGTACATCTTAAACCTACACAATGTTATATGTCAATTATATCTCAATAAAGCTGGGGTGAGGGAAAGAGCAGAGAGCAGAGGTTTGGAGATTTGAAGCATCACATATTGGTCTCTATGCCCTAGACCAGAGCTCTTCACATTGCAGTCACTCAAGAACCCAAGGCTGTTGGAGACCGATCTCCACTCTACTCTCACGATTTCCAAACACAGGGGTGGGGATAGTGGAGAGAAGCCCACAGTGAATCACAAGGAAGATTTTTAAAACTTCTACCTGGAAGTGACACATGCCACTTCCATTCAAATGTCATTGCCCAAAGCAAGACTTACGTCCACACCTCAACTCATCAGGGTGAGGATGTATAATCCTCCCACAGGAATGGGCACTGAATGCTGTTGTAACTTTATAATTATCTATAATTATTCTCTAGTACTTGAATTAAGAGGAAAAGCCATGGGTTAGGACAAGGACCATCGACTCTAATCCTAGGTAGAACTAGATCCATGGAAATTAAAGAAAGAATGAGGGTCCCTTTTCTAGGTCCCATTCCCTGAGGTACTTTGAGAAGCCATAGGCAAGCACCATAGTTTAAAAAAAAAAACCCATGAAGATATGCTGCAATATTCTATTAGATATGTTATTAACTTTAACGTTTAAATATCTGAGACCAAAGTAGTCTAGCAAATAATATCAAAACAATACTCGGTAATTTAGAACTGTCTGAGGTGCTCTACATTTGTCCATAACTCTCAAGGCTGAAAACGCTCTCCTTGCCTAGCCGCACTGGGCGTGCTCTGCATTCCTTCACATACTGCAGCGTGCCTCTGGTGCACAGCAGAAGAAATGTTTGTCTTCCGAAGTCTCCATGTCTTGGGTGGGGAACTGTCTGGCCTGGGCTTTCAATGTGTCATTCATCTCACTCCTAGGAATCAATGCAAACCCTAAAGCCCAAAATGTGAGCATCTGGGGCTCTATGGATGCTTCAGGGAGCAGAGGTCATGGTACAGCTGGAGAAAATCAGTCTTCTGCTCTCAGGGAGTCCTGGGTGAGAAGAATAGCACAAAGAGGAATTCTATGGAAAGAGATAGGGGAGATCTTTAATAATCTAACTCAGGCCCAGGACCAAACTTGGTGATGGTCAGTTAGCCAATGTGACTGGCCAGTTGCTGGTGCCAAACAGTATATGGGCATCCTAGAGATGTCAGGAGGAAGTACATTGGTCTGTTTGGACAACTCTATGCCAGTTACTCAGACGGTGAATTTTAACCCAGAAAAGTGAAAGCTTCATAACCAGTGACAAAATGCAGAGCCCGTGGCTAAGTACTGCCAATGGAGGGAAGGCGTGTTCTGAAAGGAGAAAGTGATCTGTCTTAGTTGGCTAGGCCCATCATAACAAAATACCACAGACTGAGTGGCTTAAAATGACAGAAATTTATTTTCTTGTAAATCTGGAGGCTGGAAGTCCAAGATCAAGGTGTTGGCAGGATTGCTTTCCTCTGAGGCCTCTCTCCTTAGCATGCAGTCACCGACTTCCTAACTCTTCACATGGTTGTCCCTTTCTGTGTGCATACTCCTGGTGGCTCTCTGTGTGTCCTGATCTCCCCTTCTGATAAGGACACCAGTCAGACTGGATTAGGGCCCACCCTAATGACCTCATTTTAACTTAATTACTTCTTTAAAATCCCTATCTCCAAAAACAGTCATATAGTAATGAGGTACTGAGAGTTAGGGCTTTAAAATATGAATTTAGGGGAGACACAATTCAGCCCATAACATAGACTTTAAACACATATTAAAAATACCTGAGGGGTGGACAGGTGGCTCAGTTGATTAGAGCGTGAGCTCTGGGCAACAAGGCTGCTGGTTCGATTCCCACAGGGTCCAGAGAGCTGCTCCCTCCACTGTTGCTGCAGAGCTGAATTTTTGGTGGTTTATTTTCTCATTGATGTTTAGTTTTTTATTGTTGGTTCATTTAAGGCTCCTGTTCAGTGTAGAAATCCTGAAGCGTCTGGATGGAAGGTACATCCTTCCATATACCCAGTGGCTTGGGTTGTTAAGAACTAGAAGTATTTTTAATGTAATTATTCTACCTGCAGGTTCCTGGACTACGCAAGTAAACACTAAACCTCCGTGAGGACAGGCATGGGATTATAAAGTCCCAGGAAAGACTCTTTTGTTTTTGTTTTTCATCCCTTTGGCCAAGGCCTGAGACAAACATCTTTCCTTGTTGGCTTCCTTCTGCCAGAGGATGGATTTGTTTTTTCTAACCCAACTTTTTACGTGAGACCCTTAGCTTTTTCCAGATCTCAGTGCTCCTTCTCATAGGCCTTTACTCTTTTTCCCGACAGAGAAACCAGCTTCCAGGATCAGTAGATACCCCAGAGCAGCCCTATGCTTTAGGGTTTGGTGATCTCTCTGGTTTCAACTTTTATTTTTTGCCCCCTCCTGTGAGTCTCACTTTCTGATAAGTTTAGCTGTGCTTTTAACCAAATGTTTGGTGTATATTATCTGGTGTTTGTAAGGGAAATTTTTTCAGCATTTCCAGTCAGCTATGTTGCTGGAGGCAGAAGTTTGTTTGCAGGCCCTGTAGGCTGGGGCTTCTGCAACCACTTAGGCTTTCTTCAGTTATGTCTGAAAGAACTGCGCTCTTGCTTCAGTTTAGGGGTACAGGGTGCCTCCTTCCCTTTGTGCATCTGTGCGTGAGACTCCATGGAAATATCGTATTGTAGCAAACAGATCCTGGGTCTGAGACTCAGAAAACTGGAGTTCTAGTTTCAACTCTGCCCATTATAGAAATCCATAAAACTCTCTGTAACTTAGTTGTTTTTTGTTTTTTAATCTATGAAATAGGATGGTAATCATTGCATTATTTATTTTTTATAATTGGGAGGGTAAATATGTGACAAGTGGGCATACTCATAAAGTCCTTTGTTAACTCCAAGCCACTCTGTAACTACAGTAAAGTATCAAGCACACTTTCTGAAAGAGGATGGTCAATGCTCTGATGTACTTGCTCCTGGAGTGGGATCTGTCCGATTAAGGCATCCAGATTCATTTGTAAGGATTCAAAACACACTCTTTTGGTAAACTAGCACATAGTGTATACTACCGGCATCTTCCTTCTACTTATAAACAACACAGTACCACAGTAAAAAGAGAGGGTTGAAAGAAAACAACTCTGAGATGCAAATTGTGTTTTCTTACACCTTAGGAGTTCAGCCTATCTAAATATTTGTGTTCATTCAGTTCCATTTATTTTGCTCTATCTCACTCACTCTGTTGGGTTTCTTGGAGCTTTTCTTCACATTATTGAAAAACAAAATTCGGTTGAGTAAATTTGAAGCTCGAATTGGCTTGATGAAGTGATTCATGCACCAGGCAGCAAGCATCCTGTCCAGCAACCAGAAAGGTGCCCTGAGTGGTTGTACAAAATATAGGGGGAAAGGTGGGGCAAGAGAGCTGTTAACAAAGAAAAGGTTCTTCTTGGGCCTGGATATCTTCTCTTTGGTGGAAGAGAGAAAAGTAAGGGTTTTTATCACGCAGATTGCCTCTTCTTTCTCTAAGGGGATGAGAGGGCCCATGAGATCGTTTACCTTACTGGTGTTTGACCAGAAAATTCCAGACTGAATGATTTAGATTACGTTTCTGGGAGAGGCTGAAACTGCAACTAGATCAGGTATTAAATCTAAGTTTGGTATCATGGGCTTTTTAGCATAACTGACACGATTTTGGGACTGTCATTTTCTGTTCAGCATCATCTGAGTTCCTTAGGCCAGACTCATCAGAAAAATACCTTCATAACTGTTCCTGGTTGTACCTGCCGTTTATCTCACCTTGACCCACTCTGAGAGTCTCTAAGCTCCCTCTTTGTGTCTTCTATCAGTGACCTGCCTGTCCCTTTGGAAAGGGCAGTGACATTCTGTCTTCTCTGGGGATGGCGGCAGGCTTCCCCCTTCCATTCCCATTGTTTATGTCCCAAACGGTGTTTTACAACCCAAAAGGGTTTTTCCTCCAATATTTTAAAGCGTTGCTACTCAGTGTGTCTCCTCAGACCCACGGCATTACTGGGAACTTGTTAGAAATACAGCATCTGAAGCCTTTCTTCAGACCTACTGAATCAGAATCTGCTTCTTAAAGAGATCCCTGGGGATTCACAGGAACATTCAAGTTTGAAAAGGACTGTTTTAAAAATCATCCTACTAAAAAAAAAAAAAAAAAAATATCCTTAAACCAGTAATTCGCAAATTTATTCACTTTTGACACACTTGTCCAAGTACATGTTCAGTAAACTTCATTTTTTTCCCCTGTCAAAACCCACCTCAAAGGATTCCTTAAACAAGGCTCCTAATGTTCTAACTCATTCTTCAGGTTTTCCCAAGGGCAAGTGTGGCTGTTCCAGCTTCACTGCCTAATGGGTATCTTCACCTCTGGCTGTGTACACCTGGTGAGGATGGGCCCAGGACGCATTAGGTCACCTGGTGAGGAAGCTAGTGAGTAGTTTCTCAACACAGTGCTTCTGACTTCACTCTGAGGGCAGAGACATCACACCCTTCTCTCTGGTATTAAAAACATGGGGGAAATCTTTCTTAAATGGCTATTTAACTCGATCTCTGTCATTTGGTTTCCTCCCATCTCCCCACAACCAGAATGTGCTCACAAACTCCTGTCCAAGCTGAGTATTCAGGTTGGGTTCAAGTTCCAGCCCAGGTGTTTTCTTACTATGTGACCTTGGCCAAGTTTCTTAACCTTTCCTAATCTACTTCCTCACCTATAAATGAAAATAATAAAAGTATTAAGGAGAAGCAGAGTTTGCCACCCCAAAGTATGACTTTTGGGATAGTGATTATTTTAAGCTGGTAATTTTCAAGAAGCAAAAGACTGAGGAAAACCCTTTGATCTTGCCCCTAACTGCCTAAAAGAATTTAGATAGCAGACCTGCTCTAGGAAGGGAGATAGCATCGCAGATAACTATAGTTTAATATAAATTAGTGTGTGATCAACAGAGGTTTGATCAAAGTCCTTTCTGTGTCACATTGTTAAAGATGGCCCAGCAAATATTTGTTACCAAACATTTGCTTTTTTATCTCTCTGGGAATCGCTTTCCTGACTTTTAAAGTCCCAAGCCACAACCCTACTCCCAGCCCCCAGCCCTTTCTCCTTAGGTCAAGATGGCATATAAGCTTCAACTGCCAGATCTGTGCCCAGGTCTTATATTCTTATGGAACCCTTGTATCTGCATATGCAATGCAATAACTTTGGTCATTTTTCTCCTGTTATTCTGTCACATATTAATTAGATTATTAGTCTAGCCAGAAGAATTTAGAAAGGTAGAAGGAAATTTTATTTTTCCTCTCCCCCAATATCTACCTCATAATGTTGTTGTGAATATTTTCAGAGGTAATGCTTGCAAAGTATTCAGCGCCACATTTGCTGAAAACTAAACATTGACAAATTTTAACATATGATCAAAAGATGCATTGGCAGAGATGGCTAGGTGCCTACCTGTGGAGGACTGGCACTTTGGTGGACTCCAATGAACCATGCTTTCTTGTACGCGTGCCTTTGTGTCGTGCCTTCCCACTGTGACTCTGGGCTTGGCCATGTGACTAGCTTTGGCCAGTGGGACCATGACACCCATGATGTAAGTGGAGACTTGATAAGCACTTGTGCGCTGGGGCTGATTCTCTTGGAATTCTCCTCCTTGGAACCCAGCCACCAGTCCACAAGGAAGCCCAAGAAGCCAAGTGAAGGAAAAATGAGGTCTTGGCCTACAATCCCCTGCTGAGTTCCAGCCAGGGACCAGCATCACTCCTACTGGCTCTAGGAGTGAGGCCATTTCAGAACATTTGGCCATCCCAGTGCCTCAACATACACCACATGAAGCAGAAAAGCTATCTGGTCAACCCACAGAATTATGAGAAATAAAAAAAATATATTATATTGTTTCAAGCCATTACATTTTGAGGTTGTTTTACAGCAATGGATAAACCCAATATCCATTCTCTCCTGTTTCCTATTAGCAGAACTCCAATTTCATTTGGTGTGCAGTGTACCCAGCTCAGAATCTATACTTTCCCTCCTTTCTTTCAGATGGGAGTGGCCATGTGACACAGTTTGGGCCAATAAAATTAAGATGTTGGGTGAGGCTTACACAAAATCTCCAGAAGAGGGGCAGACCATACTGGCTGTCCACTCTTCCCCTTCTTCCTGCCTGGAACACAGAATTGATGCTGTAGCTGGGTAAGCTATCTTCTAAAAATGAGGGAAAAATCTAGAGGATCACAAAGACCTCACACTTGACATCCTTCAGCCACTGATCCAAAGCAAGCCACTATTTAACATGTGAGGAAAACAAGCCCCTTTTTGTTAAAGTTGCTGTTATCTTGTAACAGGCACTGTTATCCCTGTAATAGGCAGTGATCCTGACACTGAGAACGTTTCAATCGCGACGTTATTTACCAGCACAGAAGCTGCATAGCGTAGTCATTCTCAACCCAGGCTGAATATTAGAATAGGAATCTCTGTGGGTGGGGATGAGTTTACTTATATTTTGGTTCCCAAGAACACTGCTTCATAAGATTTCAGCAGAATAGTATGCTTCACATTTTTAAGCACAAAGCTTGCCAGAAAATATGGCTTCACAAAGCCAAGACTAGTGCTAAAGAACTAGAAAACAGCATAAAGTCATCTGTCTTCTTTCGGTGAATCTTTGTCTGTGTATGTCTATAGGCCACCTCTCCAAATAGGTTGGAAGCTCCTTGAAGGTCGAGAACGTCTCATATTTTCCATTTCTATGTGTGTTCAACACTGTATCATATATATGAATTGATAAAGTTTCCATATAAGACTTAGCAAATACTACCCTAGAAATGTTTAAATTATAGCCTATGACATTTTTAATAACAATTGAATTGATTTCAGTGTATACCACTGTTTTATTTTCCCCCATATTCTATGAATCTCTTATGTTTCTCCATATTAGTTATAATTATTTATTTACCTCTTACTCTGTGCCAGGTACTATTTTACATGCTTCATATGTGTTAATTATGTAATCTCCAAAATAACCCAAGAGGAAGTACTAGTATTAGTCCCATTTTGCAGATGAAGAAACTGAGGCAAAGAGAGATTAAGTGGTTTACCCGAAATTGCACAACTAGCAACGTGGAGAAGCCAGAGATCAAACACACTATCTGACAGAGTATTTCTTTTTCTTTCTTTTTTTTTTTTTTTTTCTTTTTTCATCTTTACTTCATGTTTAAAAAACAAAGATGGAGTTTAGTCATGATTGCTGCCCAGTAGCTGACAACTGTTTCAGGTTGGAGAAGCCTACTCTCTAGGCCACACTGGGAGGACTCCTGCTTGGATACAACTTCTCTGTTCTCACCAGTCTTCTGCAGAACTGTCCTCACACACACTATTACACACTTTCTCTAAAATGCCCCTCTAACCTTGAATCATTTTCCATCCCTCTGAATCAAGCATTAGGAAAGTAAGAATGCCCAGGCTTGGAACAGAAGGCACTGTGGTCAGGGAGGGAGAATCAGGATGAGAAGAAACACACTGAATGTTCTCATAATTTATATTTTTTAATATGAGTGTGTTATGTTGGATGTGAATGGAAAGTCCTCTTTAGGTACACAGTTTAAATTAAAATGTTTTAAAGTACTTTCCAGAAACCCACAAAGCAAATATGAGACCCACTCAGACCTCCACCTCCCTCTCTTTGTCCCTGGCCGCTGGGTCTTTTGGTGGCAAATTTCCCAGACCAACTCACTGCCAACTTAGTCTTCTGGTTCTCTCAAAGGGCCTCCAAAATTCCCTTTCCTGTTACATAATTCTACAGAGCAAGGTCCCCTCTGGTTGGCTAACCAATCTTGATATTCTTAACATCAGAACACTGCCCTTCTCCCTTTTATTGGTTTACTATTGTGAAGCCAATTTGTCTTCTTGGCATTTGTGTTCTAAGGGTTCTAGGAATCCATGGGAGGAAGTCAACATGGTCTCTTTTCCTGCTTCTGCTCTGCTCCTTCTAGAGACCTTCTCTGTCCCACTTCAGCTCTGTTGAAGGAATATGTCCACAGGGATCTTTCTGGTTCCCCTACTTCTGTCTTTCTCTCTTCTGGCATGTCACAGGACAGTCAGAACACTTTCACAAACAGGAAGTCTAGAACAATAAGTTATAGGCCTGTCTTTGAAAGAGAAGGCAGAGGAAGAATGATAACTTTACCTTAGAAGAACCTCTGTCCTGAATGTGAGAAACCTGCTTAAGGCACATATTTAGATAGCTGAAGAATTTGTATTAAGGCAAAACAAACAAAGGACTTGTGGAATTTTGTTAAATATCTTCACACTGCAGTCATATATCTTAAGCAATAACATTCTGCTGTGGAAAATGTCTCTTAAAAAATGTGTTCACTAGCACAGTCAAAAGACCAATTTTGAAAACAACAAGTGATCGACCTCACATAGTCTCTTAAGGATTTTAAAGAGAGTGACAAAAATGGAAATGTGAAAATGAATGACAGAAGCTAAATGGCTACAAAACCTTCAAACAACATAAACAAGAAGCCTTAACAGATGCGAAACAACGCATCAGCGAAAGTAGTACACAGGATTATTATAGATGCACTAGTTGGATAGGAGGAAAGCACACATTAAAATAGCTCACAGGCAGAAGTTGATCTCAATGAAGACAAAAAAATTCGGAGCTCAGGTTTAATGCCATAACAGAAAAGAGAACCAGGCCAACAAAAACAGTGGCTTGGTTTCAAATCACTCTATCAAGAAATCATTCTGGAACAGTGACTGTTGCAAAGGCCGTTGCAAGAACCACCCCACCCGCTTCACCTAGTATCACTTTGCTTGCAATGCTAAATCGAGAAACAGATGCTCCAGGCATATCATGAACAGCCCAGTACAATGTGGCCCCGCTCCCTAGGGAGAGGGTATAAAATGACGATGCCTGGGCCCACACCAGACCACTCTAATCATTTTCTAGGGTATGAGGCCAAGACAACTGGTGATTTTTAAAGGCAGGTGACTTTAATGGGCGGCCAATATCATAGCATACTGCAGAGGATGGAAGAAAACTTGTGCTAGGCACACTCACGGATTTACATGCCAAGGTATTGCATCTGACTGTGGAACTTTGTGACAGCCCTTTCTCTGAGCCTTTTGATAACACCAAACTGCCTTCTGGATATTCAGGAGCTCTTCCTGGTGCCTTCCTCCACAACCTCAATGGGAGAATATTTACCGGACGTTCTGACATGTGTAGCAGAAAACCCAACTTGGCAGCACGGTGATTATTTGGATTGTCTCAAAATGTTCCTTCTGCAAAAGGAGAGGCCACCTAGCTGGAGCTTTGGGTGTTTGTTACCTGTTCCAAGGTGACGTCGCCTGGGTTCTAGTCCTCTCTTATCCAGTCCTCTGCCAGAAGTGGGAGAAGTAATGAGATCCACACGAGAGTAGTTTATAAACAGAGGTGGCCTGCAGGCAATATGGAGTAGAGCGGGAGAGGACCTCTCTGGAGCTGGACATCCCAAGCTTGGATTTTTTGGCCCCACTCTTTCTGTTTCTATAATTTGGGCAAATTGCTGGATCTCATTGAAACTCCATTTCTGCATCTGTAAAAACAGGATAATACTCCATTCAAGTTGCTCAGAGGATTAAAACAAACTACATCTACTAGATCCTCAATCCGTATTAGCTCTTAAGGAGACAAAGACGCACAGCGGTTAAGAGTGAAGGCTCAAGAGCCAGACTGCCCTAGTTTGAATTCCAGTACTGCCACTTCCTAGTTGTGTGCCTTTGGACAAGTTACTCAATCTCTCAGTCCCCTCATGTGTGCAAAGGGGATAATTATGGTACTGATAAGGTTGATGTAAGGATTAAATTAGGGTGGCCTGTCATCTCAGTTTGCTCAGGACAGGCCTAGTTTATGCTTTTTGTCCTAGCATCTTGGCTGGTTTAGAATTTCCCTGCCCCATTTCACTCTCAAAAGTGTCAACAGTGTCCCAGATTGGATAATTAAGTATATAGCCATGGTAGTTAATATATATACATCACTTAGAAAAGTGCCTGGTATGGAGTAGATGCTAAATGTGTATTAGATGTTAATATTAACCCCTATCTCAGTGATAGCCAATAGAAATATAATTAGGCCAGATACTAATTTTTAATTTTCTAGTTAACCACATTTTGCAAAGCAAAAATAACTAAAATTAGTGTCAATGATATATTTAATCTAGTATAGCAACATACCCTAAATATTAACATTTCAATATGTAATCAATATAAAAATGAGTAAGACATTTTTCATTTATTTCCTCCTAAGTCTTTGAAATCTTGTGTGTTTTGCATTTATTGCACATCTCAATTTGGACTAGTGACATTTCAAGTGCTCTGTAGCCTAGCAGACTAGTGACATTTTAGGTCTTCACATGTAGCCAGTGGCTACCACACTGGACAGCACAGTTCTACAGACTTTACTTTTCTCTTATGAGATGATGGGCCAGTCTTGAGATCTTCTCATGTCTATAATGTCAAGGTTGAAATGCTTAGCACCTCTGCCATTCTCCTCCAAGCAGGGCTCTGATGCAGACCTTTGGAGTGTATCATTGCCAAGCATCTTAACCTCACCTCCTGAGCAGATATCCAAGGTCACCGAGAAGGAATGTGTAGTAACCTACCCTTGGAAAAGTCTCTGCTGGCTTTCTGGCAAGTGGAAAACTGTGGGCCAATCAGTGTTTGCAGGCTACTTTGTTACTATGGTCTTATTAAATTATGAAAAGCAAGGCTAGAGTTATATTACTAATGTCTCCCATGCCATAGTTTCCTTTTATTTGAAAATATTCCCAAGAAAATACAAAACGTGTTTTTTTCTATGAATATTTGGGCTTTTTTTCTGTAGATTTTCTCCCTCTAATCTTCTGATTGTATTTTTGTTTCATTCTCTGGACTGGGTCCAATACTGCCACATTCCTCTACATCATGCTGCCTCTAACTAGACCCAGAAGAGCAGTCAGATCCTGACCAAACACCAAATAAAGTGGAGGGTTACTTTTTGGCTCTGGTATGACACTTATCTCTATTTCCTCCTTTAGGGATAGTTTCTCGTGACCCCCAAAAGTCTTAGCTTTGGTTACCCAGACTTCAGAAGTTCCTAATCTGGGGAGATTGTTGAGAGATGGAGCAAGAAAGAAGGGATGTGGTATTATTTAATTTCAAAAATGAAAACCTGGCCCTACCAATCAATGAATTTCATTTATAGATGCTACTAAGTTCTGGATGGCAACAATCTTAGGAGTTTATAATCTTATTGGTATGGCACGATTGACCTGCTAGAACAATTAGAGAATAAAACTTTGCTGTAAAATGTAAGGACAACACTGCTTATAAAGTCTCTAGAAGTTTAGGATGTTAGAGCTGGAAACATTCTCAGAGGCCATGCCATTCAGTGTCTTCTTTTACTGAATAGGAAAGTGGGGCCAGAAAAGGTTCAAATACTTGGAGAATTTCAAATGGCAAGTTAGTACAAGAGAAGGGTTGGGAAACCTGGTCTCCTTGCTCTTGGTACTCCTATTAGTGCCTGTCACACCAGTTACCTTGATTTTGGGGTCATTCCTCTATTGAAATACAACATGCTATTCCTCCCCAAAAAGTTTTACCAACTTTACACGGATTAGATAGTTATTTTGTCTTTGTTTCCTTCTCTCAAACCCTCCACCTGGGCCTGGTCTCCATCAAAGGGCAGTATTCTATGTATCCTGAATCCAGTAAGCATTTTTAAAAGGCCTAGGCAAAACAAAACAAAGAAAAATCCAATTAACTATGAGGAGGCACTGTTCAATCCTATACTTGACCACCAATCCTCCTGCAGGTGGCAGAACTTGTGCTGTGGGCTGAGTTTCAGGGGAGGGGGAATTGGGAAGAAGATCTTAGAACATTGGACTAACTATAAGAGTCCTTCCCTCCTTAACCCCCCACCCAGAGCTGGGCTTGCTGGTAGTAGAGGGTGGGATTATAAATTAAGGAGAAAAAGCACACAAGCCACCAGGGAAGCCATGTGGGAAGGCTCACAGCTGAGTGGCTGGGGCAGGGTTCCGCAATGTAAAAGAGAAACAAAAGAAGAGAGACAGGGTTTCTATGAACAAAAGGCTGATGACTTTGCCTTACCCAACTATTGTTTAATGTTTGATATTTTCACTCCTTCAGCTACAGAATATGCACGTTAACTTTCCAAGGTGGCATGACATACCCTGAGCCATGCTCCAAATCCCACCCTCCCAGCTGCCCCTGCTTAAAGGAGGAGAGGAGATGGACCTGCTAAAAGCAGACCAGAAAGCTCACAAGTGGCAGTATTGTTTCCTCCCAAAGAGCCCCATATGAACCACAATGAAAAACTGTTTTGTGAAAATGGTCAGCATTAAACCAAAAGGAAGTTTGCCAGTTCACATTTCTTTTGGAGCGTGATTTTACTTGAGAGGGATAAAGGGCAGAACAGGAGTATACATCCCATTTTAAACTGGTTACCGATCACTTCTTTGAGGAATCTCTGATGCAAGATTTAGGAAGTGAAGACAATGTAGCCAGTTACACAGCTTTTGCTCCCGTTTTGATAAGTCACCTGTTAAAGCTAAGACAGGCTTTTCTCTTGGCTAGTGATGAGGGATTGGAGGTAGGTGGATGGGGGCACGGGCAGGGGGGTGGAAGATAGAAGCACAGATAAAGTTTGACATGGCCAGGATCTGACCAAGGCGTTATAAACTGAACTGTTAGGGTGAATTTCACTTTTGTTGGAATTAAAAAAAAAAAAAAAATTCAATTGATTTAGAGTTGATCCCACCACAAAGGACTCATACCACTTACTTATTCTAGAAAGCTTCCTGTCCTGCGCAAAAGATGCAGAGCTAACCCAGAGAAAGGAGGGGCTTTGATGAATAAAGACTTTCTAAGCCATAGCTGTTTATCATGACTAGAATGAATGGAAAAGCCGTCCCAAATTAAATAAGCAAGTGGAGAGCCTTGAAATTCTTGGAATTAAAGGAGGAGTTCATCATGATTCAAACGCTGGTCGAAGCGGCTGGGGAAGGGAGAGAAGCTGAAGTTGACTGGGGAGGCTGGCCTTCCCCTTTGCATGTGGGGCACCGCTTCGAGGGCGCTCCCCATTCGTGCCTCTCAGTACCGGCAGCATGTAGGTTTCTCCGAACTCCGCTGCAGAGCAACACTTGACGCTGGTAGTTTTCTCTCGCCACCTGATGACTGTCACTCCAGCCAGTTGGTTCAGTCCAGAGACTCTGACCACGTTCTAGTTTACTTTCTGTTCAATGATTATGGAAAATGTAACTGATTTGAATCTGGTTAGAAGGCGCTTGGATCAGTGACTTTTAAAATACTCCCACGACCACCACCGACTTTAGAAGTTGACTAGAAATGAATACTATTCGGGAACTCATCCGTCCTAAACCCGTGGGCCAGAGCACCGGTCGTTTCCACCACGTACAGGTAGGTGATGATGATGAAGATGAAAACAGATCAGCCGGGAAGGGTCCCACGATCCGTGCAAAACTAAAAGCAATCTACGGCCTTCCAGGAGATGGGGAGGCTGCCGGGCTGGGAGCACCTCCCGCAGGTCCCGCCTGGAGCGGGGCCGGGTCACCTGACTCGCGGAATTTGGGGCCGCGCGGGGTGGAAGGGGAGGGGAATGGTTAGCACCTCCCTTCCCGCTCCGGCGGGATCCGGGTCGGCAGGGGCCGGCGCCCGGCGGCCACGTGGTGGTGCTGCCGCTACCCCCGCCCCATCAGCCCAGCCCGGGAGCCTCGGCGCCCACTGACCCCCGCAGCAGGGGAGGAGGAGGGACCCAGGCGCAGGAAGCTGAGCAGGAAGCGAGCCCGGCGGCCGCATTTTCCAAGGGAAGCGGCGGGCGGGGTGGCGCAGCCAGCGGGGCCCGGGAGCCACCGCTGCCTGGATGGGGTGAGTGCGCAGCGCCGATAGTTGGAAAGCACCCGGGAGCGGGGTCCCCGGCTCCCGTCCCCGCCTTTGTGTCTGGGGTTCCGGCGGCAGCTGGAGCCGCGGACTGTGCGCTGGGCGGAGCGGCTTAGTGGGGTGGCAGCGAGGGTCCCGCCACCACTCCCGTGTCCCTCGCCGGCCCCAACTGTCTGCAGAGGGCAGATTTGGGGACAGAGAAAAAGGAGGATGGTGGGGATCAGGGAAGAGAGGGAGGACTGAGCCAAGTTAGGAGAGGGGTTTTCTCTTACCGGCCCCCGCGACTCGCAGGCTGGCCGGGGAGGGCGCGCGGCAGGGGCCGCGGGGTTGCTGAGAAGGGAGCGCGGGTAGGAATGAATGACCGGCCCCCGGCAGGGCGTTCTGGGTGCGCCCTCGCGGCAGCGCCCTGTCCCACCTGCCTGGCCCGCACGGAGCCTCGCTCCGCTGGGTCTTCGCTCTGGTGCTCGACCCGCCTCCGCGCCGGACTTGGAGGAGCTCAGGAGGAAGGCGGGAGAATGCGACTCCGGGTGGCTCGGGCGACCGAGAGTCCGCTATTGTTCCTTTTCTGACTCCAGGAGCCTTTGGGGTGGCCCGACGGTGCAGGCGAGGCCACTCCCGGCCTGCGGCTGCCGGCTCCCGGTCCTTCTCTAGCTTTTCCCGCCGCAGCTCTGAGGAGGGCCGGAAGGAGGGATGCTGGAGTTGGGGCAGCTGGGACTTCGGGAGGAGCGAGGATGTCGATCCGGCCTCCATCGACCCCAACCTCTGTCTAGGAGGGTGGGTACCTTCCCTAACCCACCTGGCCTTCGCTGCCGGCTCGGGCAGGTTTGTGCTTGCGAATTAGTTTCTGCAATTTGCAGTGTTCATCTGTCAACCCCTGGATCACACTGTTCTTTGCGTTTGGACCTCGCACCCCGCTTTTGTGGAGTTGGGGGGGCGGGGGCGCGCTGGGAACGTGTAGAGGCAGCAGGCGGGCAGATGCAGCCCAGTGTAAAGTGGAGGAGTTACAGGTGACCTCCCCGGGCCGGGGATGCATATCCAGGCTTGAGCTTCTCCAAGGAGCCCAGCTCAGCGCTGCTTTATTTCCAGCGACGGTGGGGGCAGATCTACGGACTCAGTGCCACTCACCTGGACCAGAGGCTCTCCTTGGCCGCAGGCTCACAGGCAATTTGGATGGATCTCTGTTTTCCTTCCGGGAGAGGAGAATTCCAAGCTGCCTGGGATGGGGAAACATTGCCAGTTCTCTGGAAAGTGTTATCTCAAGGGCTTGGCAGAGGGAGGAGCTGGTTTTGTCCATCAGGACTGGGCAGAAGCTCTTCTCAGCGAGGAGCATCCCACCTGCTTGAAGTTTGAACTAAGTTGGAGAAGAGATAGTGCATCACTGGGGGGGGGGGGGGGGGGGTGCTGGAATTTTCATTGCTGTGTCCCCAGCCTGCAGGGCCCTGGTGACCAGTGTGGCCGGGAGAGTTTCATTTCTGATGGGTGTAATCTGATCATCTTTTCTTAATGATGCCTACCCAGTGTTATGTGTGTGTGTGTGTGTGTGTGTGTGTGTGTGTTTTCATTTGGGCTTGTAAGATAGATTTTATGTGAGGAAATTTCTCCACTTCTTATAATTTTTAAGTAGTGCTTGCATAAGGTGAATTACCTAGGAGAGGCAATCCCATGGTGGGCTGGTGGGGGCTTTTCAATTTCCATTCATTGAAATGCTTCATTGATTAATTTATTGTATCATTTACACTCCTTGGGTTTGTTTTATGGCTTTTTGGGTGGTAGTTATAACCCTGTTGAAAAATCTTAATACTATTATCTGTGAAATTGAATAAAAAGAATGAATGTGGAGCCCTGGAGATTCAATGGGGCATGATATCGTGTTCCTGCCCACTAGCAGTGTCGCTGACGGTGCTGGTCTGTCTTCAGACTGCCACTTCTCAAAGCATCTCTGAGGCCGATACACCTGGCATCACCCATGTTTTAAAGGTGAAGAAACTGAGGTTTGGAGGTTAAGGGCAACGGGGCTTTGGAGTTAATGGAAAGTGATGAAGGAGCTTTGTCTCTTTTTTCCTTCCTTTCAAAATAAGTATGAAACAGTTCAAACATACATAAAAAGAAAATATAGTAAGTCTTCCATTTTTCCACTACCTATATTTAAGAATTGCTAATCTTCCCATATTTGCTTTATATCCCCCCATAAAAATAAACTACAACTGAAATATTTTATCCATCCCTCCTCCTCTGCCTTCATCCTCAGACACCTACTAATGTGAAGTTAATATACAGTTTCCAAATGTGTTTTGGTACTTCTGTATACCTATTACATATTCACAAACTATCTGCGAACTTGTGTGTTTAACATTTTACATAAATGACATCAATTTATATACATACAGTTTGCATTTTTTTAATTTATCATTACGTTTTGAGGTACATGTAGGTCTTACTTTAGCTACTACAGAGAATTCCATTGTATGAATAAATTATAGTATACTTATTTCCTCGCCAAGAGAAAATTAGAGTGTTTCCAGTTTTTCATTGTTATACCCTTTCTGCTGAGGACAGTTGATCTATTTCTACTTTGTACTATAATAAACTGTGCTACAATAAACATCTGAGACATGTTTCCCTGGGCACAAGTTTCTCTGCTACACAACTATATAATTAATAGCTGGGTAGTGAGGTCTAGGTAATGCTGTATTTATTATTTCTTTCAGTCCTCAACAAATATGTTGCATAGAAAAGTAAAATTGATCAAGTCTTAGCTCTAAGATTTTGTTAGTTGATGGGATTCTTTTGTTGCTTGTTTTCTCAAAAAAAAATTGTTTTTAATAAGAAAAATGCCTCATAATGAGAAAGCTGGAGCAGGAGACAAAACTGCTGCTGGGTTTGGGATAATTGTGCTGAAGCCTTTTCTCGGCCAGTGGCGGTTTCACCTTGGATGACTCAGTCAACCTCCTCATTTCTTCCTTGGTGAGATTAAGGGGTTTGAGTATTTACAAAGGCATGTCCCTGCTCTAAGAGTTTAAAAATGTGGCTGTGTTAATGACATTTTGCCCCTAATTGTAACCCCTTAATCTGAAAGCAGTTTGAGGTATTTAAATACAATGGCTTCCTCATTATTCCTTTAAATTTCCAGGCATATTCATGCCTCAGAACCATTGCATTTGCTGTTGCCACTGTCTGGAATGCTCTGCCCCTAGATGTCTACGTGGCTGTGCCCCTGGAACCCTCAGGTCTTTTCTTAGGCATCACTTTCTCAGCAGACCTTCCCTGGCTGCCCCCTTCCAGCGCGCCTTGCTTTACTTCTCTGCTTTATTTTCATCCATGGCACTTATTACCTTCTAACTTGCCATGCATTTTAATTTATATTAGTAGGCTGTCTTTCCATACTAGAATATAAGCTCCATGAAGACAGGAATTTTGTCCTTTTGTTCACTGCCATATCCCTAGTGTCTAGAACCATGCTGACATACAGAAGGTCTCGAATGTTTGTGGAATGAACGATTGAATGAATGAATGAATGAATGAATGCAATACTTTTTGTTATGGTTTTCAACTTAGAATTTCTCTTTGAGCACATATTGGATATCCTAAATGGTGCTTGTTTTCCCACTGCTGTAATGTGAGTACCCCGGGTGTCATTTACAGGTTCCATCAGGAGAAAAAGCATAATGTCTTTAAAGAAAGCACTCTATTTAAATTCGTGCGGTTTATCTGTCAAAACACTAGTCTTCAGATTTTTTTTCCTGCCAACATTTGCCTAAACCTGAGTTCAGAGGAAAACATGAGTTACATGATGCTTGGAAGTGTACTGCCCCTCCCCCTTTCCTTTTCTTGATAATTTAGCTTTCCAACATTTTAAGTGCGGAAGGTACAGAAAGGGATCCTGACTCTCCATTCCACATAGCGTCTGTATAGACAGACCAGCAATGGTCTCAAGCAATGCCAACCACACTGAATTTCTAGAACTAGAAAGTGCATTTCCCTGAATTGCTGCAGGGGAAATACTCATCATTGCCCTGACTGTGCATTCATCCATGAGGGGGGTGGGGTGGAAATGATAACCTAAATCAAGATCCAGGAGCAACCAATATGTAGTAGGATACCTAGAAATACTCTAAGAACCGTCACCTCAAAAATCCATAGCTCCAGGTACTAAAAACATTCCCTGTTACAGTGCTGTGCGTTATTTCGCTAAAAGCCAACTGAATGTTTGCTACCTTGCATGATGAATATAGGAGCTGACAACACAAAGCTAAATACATATATTGAAGGCCTCTTGCTCATGTTTTAAATGGGTGATAGGGAAAAGGAGTCTAGATTTTATTTTCCCATTAACTGTTTATCTAGGTATATGATACTGATGGTATCCTTTAAAAAAGAATTCCTAGTGTATTCGGGTACAAACATTTTATCCTTTGTAGCAACATGATATTGAAAGAAATCAGTTTATTATGAATCCAGAAGGGACTAGTTTACTTTCAAGCTGAAAACCATAAGCATGGAATTATACGATTATTATTAAAATACTGCATGATTTAAAGAAATTTCTTCTCTTTGGTTTATCACTACCCATGAGCTAAAAAGTATAGGTGGTTTGTTTAATAAAGTTAGACATAGTGTGTTAATGAAACATCAATTTCCCAACTCCAGCCGTCTACAGTGAATAAAAATCTAGTCCAGTTTTTGACATCAGCCTCACTGATGGGTATCGGTAAATTTTTCCAGTATTTTAATAAATTACTGATTTAGCCATGTGTTTTCAAACAGAACAAAACAAAACATTCTTCTGTTTGATTGAAGGAAGTATGCCTCATTCTTCAATTTTATATTCTGTGTCCAGTACAGTATGTGTCACATAGTAGGTGATCAATAATTTGTTGAACTACACACGCCTCCCCATAAAGGTCCATAAAGCCCCTTATGGTGATTATCAGGTACTTTGCTCTCCTCATCTGGAGAATTTACACAATAATCAAAAGGCAGAGGAGTAGTGGTAGTTAACAGCAAAATGCAGACTGAAGTCCAGAAGATACCATTCTCCTCTCTCCTTAGGCAAGTCCCTTCACCTCTCTGAGCCTCAGGTTTCTTACCTATGGTTAAGAAACACCTTTCCTCTCCGTCCACCCTTCAGAGAAACCCGTGCATTGTGATGTGACTGCTCCATCAGTGGATTTTGTCTCACTTCATCTAACCTTTACCTGTGATCTAGTGCAGTGCCTTCTGTACTAATGATGTTCACTGGAAATACAGTGTCTTGCCCTATAAATTCTACCACACTTGGTCGACACTGGGCAAGGGGACAGACACCTTTGGAAGTTTTCCATGATTTGTTCATCCCTGCTTCTAAACAAAACAGAATCCAATTGTGAAAGACGTTGGTTGTAGTCCAAGAAGTTTACTGAACAGTAGAAGAAAAAATTTCTGTTGTTATTTTTTCTTAAATTGACATTTTGTGAGCATCGAAGTTTATTATGAAGTAACCTAATGCAAGCCATTCATCCTCTGCTGTTATCAGTTCCCCCCACAATCATTTACTATATTACTTTTTTAAAAATCCCACCTCAATTTTTCTTACGTCTATTAGGTATTGCAAATGGTAAGAACAAAATCAGTCTTTTCCTTATGATTTCTAGATGAACTCAGTTTGCTTCATCTAGAGTGTTTCCCTTTTCTTTTTAAAGAGCTAAATAACTCTAAAAATAACCGCCACAGCAGCATCTACCTCTTCTCACTTTCACCTCCTCTGTTCAGTTCCTCTTGCTGGCTGAAGGGATAGGAACTCAGCCAGAAAAGAAACCTCTGGTCGACTTCACTGGTGGGAAGCAAGAGCCCAGCAGCTTCCTTTGCCTCTGGGGTTGCACAGGGTCAAGTGTCTTCCTCCAAGAGGAGTCTATGTTGCACACCAGGGTAGGCCATCTAGCAGTGCTTCTTAAATATATTTGAGTCACAGATGGACACTTGCAAATCTGATGCAAGGTTTGGACCATTTTTTCCTAGGGGGAAATTCACTTACATACAGTGATGCTGTACATTCATAATCTTTGTTAGTTTCAAGAGGCTCATGGAACTCCCGGGGCCGTGTCCACTTATGAACCTGTCTGGAATCCAGGTTCAAAACCCAAGATCTATTGAATGTACCTAAAAACTTGTTGCATGTAGCCTGTTTACCTTTACCAACCACCTCTGAAGGGTCAAGAGTAAAATTAGAAGGGGTCTATTTCATACCATGCGTCACTGTCCCCCAGACCTGATAACTTCTCATACATAAGAGAAAAAGTAATAATTGTGGATTCTATATCCTCAGGTGGAAAACTAGTCAATGGTTGCTATATCAACCAGTTTACACACCAATGATAATTTTTAGGAACTATTTCTATTGGATGCAATAAAATGCTATTTAGAAGTAATAAAAAGTGGATCTGTAGTATAGTTATTTCCCAGAGATCTGATAAATTCTGAGGATGAGTTTTGAGTTTCTCACCACAAGGGCAACATATTTCTTGCTGTAGCATTGGGCCTGCACGGTCTTCTGCTTTCAGATGGCAGCAGTTTCCTTGCGGTGATGTTACAGGAGAGAACTGAGATGTCCCTGGACCCCACCTGACAGCACTCCTCAGCTCACAGCGTAGACCTGTGACTGCTCGGCTCAGTGGGAACAATATTCTCAACTCGCTCTCTGTTCTGCTCTTCTCAGTTTGACCTTCTAGCCTGATGGGGCTGCCTCCAAGGGGACCTGAGGAAGACTGGGTCACATTTCCTAGTTGGGGAGCTGACCCTCAGAGGAAATCATCCTTCTGTGGGACGTAGTCGGCCCTGGGAGAAGGTGCTGCCATTGTTAGCAACACTCAGGAGGCTTGTTCTGTCAGTGTCATTCTTGGGCGACATCCTCAGTCTCCTCAGTCAAAAATTGGGCAAAAAAGGATGCAGACATGCCTGTAACTGAGGATGAATGATGCAAGCTCTTTCTGTCAAGTCAGTTTAACGGAATTGAATACCTTCTTTGTGCCAGGCACTTTGCTGCTAGACTGTCAGCTTCTATAGGTCTGGGCCAGTCTTACTTATTGTCAGATTTTCTGTGAACAGTACATGTTGATGGAAGATCCGTAGATGAATGGCAGTGCCTGCTTTCATGGAGCTTAGAGTTTTAACAAGGCTAACACGTTCCCATTCCATTATAGTACAAGGCAGACTATTAGTGGCTGGAATGGGGTGGTGGTGGGAACTTACTTTACAGCTTAGATTGAGGCCCAGGGAAGTGAGTGACCCCTTGGAAAGTGACATAGAAGACGCAGAGCCAGATATACACCTTGGTTCTGGCTGCTAAGTCTACTTTTCTGCTTCTCTCAGATGTAGACAGTGACCTTGGGAGCCCTATATGTAGCTAGTTACAAATAAGACCTAGCCGGACAATCAGCTCTATTGTGTCTTTTGGAGCCAAAATTAGTATAAGACCCAGTCTTATTTTACTACAATATAAAACTGTGTATAATATAGTAGAACAGAATATAATAACATAATATAATACCTGGTCTTATATTAATGTTTGCTCCAAAAGACGCATTAGAGCTGATTGTCCGGCAAGGTCATATTTTTGGGGAAACATGGTTATCAATGAAGAAGTCTGCACAGACTTGGCCGAGTTGGAGACTCGTGGGGAGTGTTAGGTGAGGCAGATGGCGCTGAGCAGCAACATGAAGGCCAGACAAGGATCTGGAACGCAGGCCCTTGGCATCTGCTGAGGGAGCACCGCATAAATCTATTTGTCAAGCTTTGTCTGGGAGTTAACAAATTCTGGGCCAAGTCTCTTAATTTGACAAGAGGACGCATGTCATTTGAACATCTCCTCCTATGAAAGTTGACGTACTGGTGATTGATCATTTTTCAGAAATGAAAGGGAGCATTAACTTGGGCGGTAGATGATTATGACCCAGTCATTTCACTGCCAGAGACGCTGCCCCTGCACAGTGGCCTTTTCCCAGCCCCCCAGAAGATGCGGGAACTTGTGAGCCGAATGCTCATGGACAGTTGTGTTTTCTTTCTTCCTTATGAAAGGCAGCCAGAAGGAAAATACAAGTGAGGGCCCAGCCACAGCATATGCCAGTGCCCTGAGGTCCTGCAATGAGCCATGTCAGGAGATGCTCACACAGGGCTGGGGCGTGATAAGCAGCCTACCATTCTCTCTGAGTGAATCTTATTTCAGACCTAGTTCACATTTATCGTGGTTGAAAGTTGGTTCAAATGCTCTCAGAACCTTTTTGAATCTTTTTTTTTTTTTTTTAAATCTTTAGATTTTGGGGGATGGGGGACTAAATCACTTTTTTCTTTTGAGAAAAAAAAAGTGTTTCCCATTTCTTACCTGTGAGTTTTTCTAACATCTATTGAAATAATATTGAAAACAACTATTCAAAATATAGGCACAGAAACTATAACCAATATCTGTCTGTCATCCAGGGTTTCTTAGGAATTTTTTTGTTTTTGTTTTTTTTTAAAGGAAAACTCATTTCTGCTCCTAACGGTACGTGTACATCCTGTCAGCAATCTTGATAAACTCCTCATTAGGTTCTTTCTGTGCTATTCAAGTTTATAGCATGTTGGGTGTGCCCTTTGTTTACTTTTGCTATTGCTTTTTCCTGTAGTCTCTAAAAGCCAGACAGAGATTTCCTCAAAATGACTCCTATCCCAGCCTGTCTCTCGGCCAATCTGTTGACGGCTGTGTTACTGTTTGTGCCTTGTTGGACAACAAGCTTGCTTTCTTCCTCTCCTTTAAAACAACCCCTGATTATTTTAAGTGCATACCCCTTGGAACAAAGCACATTTGAGTCTCATTACATTGCAAGTGGGTGTTTATATCCACGGTGGCAAAAGAAACAGAAAGCAGCTCACCCTATCCTGGTGATATCTGCTTCAGGCTTAGGTGGCAGCCTGCCGGCCAGGGGTGCTTCTGTGTGTGGCTTCCAGAACAAAAGCCCCTGTACTCTCTGCCCCACTCCTATCTCGCTGGGTGATGTGGTTTAGTATTCCATTTTTATTATAATATTGGTACTTTTAATTGTCCTGAAGAATAGCAGTATTTCATTTGCTTACAGCTTGGAGAGAGTTGCTATACATGGTATTAGAATACTTTTTTAAGGATAATTAGAATAATTTAATAATTGTTTGCAAAGTAAGGAACAGAAATGTCCACATGAGAGGAAAGCATCTGAGTGTCCTGAAGTCCTGTTTTTCCAGATCCTTGCCAAAACATCATGGAAACCTCCACCCCAATGTGTAGTTTACCAGCTCAGCTGAGTATTAAAATAGCTACCTCACTCGTTTCTAATTATCTTTACATTTTCTCTGTTATAACTCAGTATCTTTAACAAAGCTATATGGAAAAGGAGTTTTTGACTTGTGAATTCAATAACTTTATCCATTAAGCATATGCTCCACATATGAAAAGGACAAAGAAATAAAAATGCTACCCTCCCTTGGAATGAGGCTGGGGTGTGTGAGTGAGGGCAGACAGCCAGAAGGAATGCCTTTTTCAAATTGCTCCATTCAGACTTCCTAGAGGGAGCTCTGTATGTGCCAGCAGCAGATCAGAGGACTGTTTTATCATTAAAGGCAACTTGACTTTTTTTAAGTAGCAAAAATGGTCGGTCTGTTGGCCAGACTTTTATTACTGTTATTATTATTATTATTATTATTATTATTATTATTAGTTTAGTATGCAACCCAAGGATTGTGTTTTGGGCTCGGGAGCTAGACCTGAGTTTAAACCCAGCCTCCTCCATTTATTTATAAACTGTATCATTTTGGCAAAATAAACTTTCTGGTCCGCAATTTCCCAATCTGGACATTGGGAGTAATAACACTAGCATCTAATGCCAAAGTGGTGTGAACATTAAATGATATGCTACTCATTTATAGTAAAAAAATATAAAAGTTTGCAAAGTATGATAAAATCTGGAAAGTTATCATTTAGGTCAATGATAGCTATGGTGGCTGTTATTATCATTGCTAAGGTTACCATGTTCTTTATTAACCTACCTTTAAAGATCTGCTGCTATATTGGCCAGTCTGATTATACCTGCCATTATAATGAATAGCAATAAAGAGGGGTGGCCCGATATGTCATTGCAACACATCTGCGTAGTTCACAACTGTTTTCCCCGTATTGTCATTTCTCCATTTAGTCCTTCACTCTTATACCATTAGGTAATGTGAACAATGTAGGGGCATATTTCCTTTATATCACTGGTAGTAGTAACCAGTCTTATTCCAAATTGTATTGCTCAGGACCTCAGTCTCACCAGACATCTTGTCCCAATCACAATCTAGGCACAGAGCAATAAAACCATGGTTAAAATGAAGATGGTGGTACTTAGCATAAAGTGAGAGGGAAATGAAATTCCCTACTGAATCCTTTGGGAAAGTGTCCACTTGTCAATAGAGAAAAGTATAAACGTGTTTTCTGAACTGCGTATTACAGTTTGCCTAGAAGTGTCAGTCTTGAGTGAGATAACATTGTTGGTTAATCATTGCTTCTGCATGTGGCAGAGTAAATCTTTTAAACTACAACTTTCATTATCATTAACTTGCAGTTAACTCAAATCTTAAACTAGATCTGAGTTTTATGATTTTATGGTAATAAGTGAACATGAACATGGATGATAACATATACATTTTGTGCTTAATTTTATGCCTCTCTTGTTAGTAATATGATACAGCTATTGCTAAATGCCTTTGAAGGAAAATCTAAATCATCACTGTCTAACAGAAATATAAGCAAGCCAGAAATACAAGCTGCATAGGTCGTTTTAAATTTTCTAATAGCCACAAAAAAGATAAAGAAACAAATGAAATTGGTTGTAATGATACATAGGTATTTTCTTGTAATGATATATTGTATTTTATCTATTAGATCCAAAATATTACCAAGATATATTCAACATGAAACTTATTAATGGTATAGTTGACATTCTTATTTCAAAGTGAACCCTTGAAATCCCTTTGCATTTTCCACTTACACTGCTTGTCAGTTGGCACCAATCACATTTCACATGTGGCTAATGGCTATAGTATTGGATGGCACCAATCTAAGGATATGTCGTCGTGTAGGTTTTGGAACTCCAGCACCACCTCATACCTAGAATGCCTGAGATAAACGAATGTTTGGTTAAGCTTTCCTGTGTCTCTACCCATTTATCTGTGATTTTGCCCTTGGCTTTAGCATTTCTTTAGAGAAATGTAATAGCTTCATCACAAACTGATTACGCGTGGTATAATGGACATTTGTGTTTTTGGTGTATAAATCTGTATCTCTCTGCTTTTGTACAAGTAATCTACATGGAATTTTCTTCTTAACAGTCAAACTGATTTTTGTAGACAGGGGTTGTATATGGTCCACATTTCTGCATCCCTTTTATACTTGGCCCATAGCTGGTATTCAGTGCATATGAGTAAATAAAACAGTATAGGTTTCTTATTTTTATTCTTAAATTGCAAATTCTTGAATTGCCATGCTATTTTTGCTGTGTAAACCCTCCAAGCATCACGTGCAAGGTGTGTGGGTGTGTGAGGCAAGGGGGGAGCACATGAAATCTTTGTTATTGTTAATGGAAGCATTCCCCATCCGTCATGTTAATGCTGTTTGCTTCTTATCCCTACACAAAGAAAGTGGTTGAAATGGAAAGATAGAAGGTACAGGGCATCCAATTCAGTTAACGGGGATTTGTCTTCACTAGGCAGGCGTCTCTAGGTCCCCCCTCACGGAGCAGCATGGGGCTTCTAATGAAAAAAGAGCTGAAAGCCTTTTCTATTTCCACTGCCAGGGCAACAGTGTGGCAAATCTAGGCTGGCATAGCCCCTGGGGAGTGATGCCTTGTTGTCTGAGCCACTATTAGGCTTCCCTTCCACGTGTCTTGTTTAGAATAAATTAGGGTGAGTGACAGCGTGTTTGCATATTATTATATCTTCAGCACTATTGGAGGATTACCTTCCCAGAGGATTATCCTTGGGCCTTGCGGCCTCCTCATCCAGTTGAGCCCCACCACTCTGCACCCCCACCCCAAGGCAGCTTCCCATTCTCTGCCCTTTTCTCCTTGTTCCCGCCTACCTGAGCATTTCCCTTATTCATCCTTAGCCTCAGCTCTGCTGGCAGCGTCCTGGTCTCCCTCCCTTGTCCCCTTCAGCTCTGGGGAGCCCAGTACCCTGGGGAGCAGAGGAGGTAAGGCAGCCTGGATCCTGCCTGGACCCAGCTGTTACCGTGGCTTTTTGTTTTGTGAGGGTTTTAAAATAATCCAACACTATTCATTTCCAGTTAATTGTGATTGTTTTCACTGTTGGCTGGTTCTTGTAGGAGAGACAAAGTGCAGCACGGTCCTTGCAGAATGGAAATAGCCAGGTCTTCTGGGGTGAATAATGAATGGGGGGGAGTGCTTTGAAGATGGGAGTGGGTGAAGGCCGGTGGCCCGGTCATCCTGTTGTATTCAGCCCAGTTAGACTCCAGAGTGTGTATTTCACTTTTGTAGGTTCAAGAAGTGAGTTTAGCTACTGACTTTAGATGTGCACTGAGCAGACAAATGCAGGCTGCAACTGTGCTATTGCAGTTCTGGGTCCCTCTTGTCCTGTGGCGTCTGAGGTGACAGCCTGAGCAAGGCTGAGTAGGTTAAGAAGGGTCCAAAGGATTTGTCACTGCTCTTAGGTTGCAAGTGACAGAAACCCAATTTGAACTAGCTTAGGCCTGAAGGGGAGTGTCTTTCTTGGCCATGTGACCCTAAATCCTGTGCTAAGATGGTGTGTCTAGAGCAGGGCCTGGGACCCTTGGAGTCGGGGCCTCCCTGCTTCTCTCTCTTAAACCTGCTCTCCCCATGGCTTGGGCAGCTGCCAGGCCCACCGTTTCCCAGTTTCTCTACCAGAGAGGAAGCTCGTTACTTCCTTTCCTCTTCCCCCTTACCTCCTCCCCTACCCATTTGTCCCTTGCCCTTTCTATTCTCCTGTCGTCTCCCTTTTCTTCCCTCCCTTTCCCTTCCATTTCTCCTTCCTCTTCCCTCCCCCAACTCCAAAACCCCATGGAGAGTCTCTGCATAGGTCTTGCTGAGGACACATTGCCATCTCTCAGGGAACAGCTACAGTCAGACTATAACCTGGCTGGTGTGTGGGTGAGTGTAGTAGAGACACTTTTCTAAAAGGAGGGAAGTGTAGTTATCAGAAAAAGGCGTGGCGCTGAGGATCAAACCAAACACCACTACAGCATGCAGTGTGACGTCCTTACGCTAAAGGAAATGAGGCCTTCAGGTGAGCAAGTCCACTCTCAGGTGGACTGGAGGTGAGAAACATGTGATTTTGAACACACGGTGTTTGAGTGATGTCCAAACATGATACTTGGGCAGCAGAAATAATTTTTGTGTCCTCCATCCCCTCCCTTCCTCCTGTTCCGAGGACATCAGAGGTCACAGAATCTGTTTATTAACTTATTTGTCCTTATTCTGAAAAGTATTTGAGACACTGGATGACTGGGTAGAGATTCAGCTGGCCAAACGGAGCCAGTGTGATCACTGCAAATGACATTTCCAGCATTCCAGAAGGTGGAGAGTCCAAGTCATCCGCATTTTGAAACCAACTCAGAGAGCCGATGAAATATGCAGTAAGCCCACATTTGGCAATTCAATCTTTCTAGAGTAAAAACAAGAATTAAACATAACCACACAAAGGGAACCTATCCTCTCACTCACTCTAAAGATATTTTTCACTACCTAACAACTTTGCATATCGACCTCCTTTTCTCTTTATTTTTTTGGATCTTTTTAAAACTAGCTCCCTTGAGGTATGATTTACCTTCCTTATAATTCACCAATTATAGTATACAGTTCAATAATTTTCAGAAAATTTATAGAGTTTTGCAGTCATCCCTGCAATCTAGTTTTGAAACATTTCCCTCACCCCAAAAAGATTCCTTGTGCCCATCTCATTTGCAGTCACTGTGTTACCAATCCCAGCCCCAGACAACCACTAACCTGCTTTCTGTCTCTCTAAATTTGCCCATTCTAGATATGTATACAAATGGAATCTTACAATATGTGGTCTTACAATATGTGTGTGACCTTAGCACAGTGGTTTTGAGCTTTGTGCCATGCTGACGTATGTAGTGGTATTTCGTACCTTTTTAGTGCTAACGAGTAATTCACTGTATGGAAATGCCACATTTCGTTTACCTCATTGATAGATATTTCAGTAGTTTCCACTTTTTTGCAGTTGTGAATACTGCTGCTGTAAACATTCATGTACAAGTCTTTGTGCAGACACGTGTTTTCATTTCTCTTAGCAAGATATGTGGGTGTGGAATTGCTGGGTTATATGGTGAATTTATATTTAACTTCATCAGAAGCTGCCAATTTGCTTTCCACAGTGATTTTTTTGCTTTCCACATTTTGTAGTTGCCCCAGTCATGTTCAAGGATTGGATGTAGACTTTTACACTGGATTGGTTCTCTTGGGTTTCAAGGTGGTTGAAACCCAAGGAGTGGACTTGGAAGGAAGCAAAGTTGCATAGTACATAACCTTGCTGTTCGGGGTTGGCAAGTAGGTCTGTGCAGGGCAGCTTTTTTTCTGGAGAGATGAACACAGTTGTTAGATGGTGCTATTGACATCAACAGCAAAAGATTTGGAAACAGAATAGGAAGAACGTTTCAGAGATCATCAAAATAACCTCAACATGCGGGATAGTCATGGAGTGGCTTAGGCCTAGAATGATTTGTATGTTCCAGAGGTAGGTTGTTTTGATTAAATCCATGCCTATTCAATTGGATGGATTTAGGGCAGGAGGTAACCTTGGGGCTCTGCTGGGGTGAGGCTTACTGGAGCATGTGAGTAGCAGATTTCACAGACCAGATAGTAATGTTGCCAGAGCCCCAGCCAATTTTGTATCAGCGCTGCTGGCCCCGACTGCTTCCCTGACCAAGATCAGTTCTGGTGGATGGCAGGTCTTCTTTTTAAAGAAGAATGATGTATTTGTTTCTCAAGAGAAATGTCATCCCCTGGACACAGGCAAGTTGCGAATATAGGGAGGGAAATTGATGTTCTCAAGAGAGTTTTACTGCGTGATTATTATGATACAATATCTGAATGACGTTTATGGCTTAAAAAGAATGTGGTCATTTTGTTTCTTTGAAAAAATGAGATTTTAGAGTATTTAGAAACGGTTCAGTGCCAAAATGAAACTACTCCTTATATCTTTTTTTCCCCCCTTAACTTTTCCCTTGTTTATCATCTGGGCAATCTTTAACACACCTGTACCTTAATTAATTCATACAAAAGCACCCAACCCATAATTAATGCTCAGTAAAGTTGGCTTGTTTTTGTGTTCATTCATTCATTTATTCATATGTATCCGGTTTGCTGAATAAATAAGTGTCTTAAGATGTAATCATAAAGCAGCTTTGTTTTGGGTCCCAACTCTGTTTAAAATTTATTCAGTAAAATTAGTGAATCCCTTGCCTCTGGATAAAATCGATGACTTCTCTGATTCTTCTTCAATGTGAAAAAATTCTACGGTCAGTTTCAATTGCTAAATACTTTTTAAAAGTTGAGGGATAATGTTATATTCGTTTTAGGTGTACAGCATAATGAAGCAATATTTGTATGTATTGGAAAATGATCACAAGTCTAGTTAACATTTGTCACCTTACATAGTCACGGAATTTTTTTTTTTGTTTTGTGATGAGCAATTTTACGACCTAGTCTCTTAGCAACTTTCAAATATTCCATACAGTATTATTAACTATAGTCACTACGCTGTACATTACGTCCCTATGACTTACTTATTTTATAACTGGAAGTTTGTACCTTTTGACCCCCAAGGTTTTTATTTGATGATCCTTGCTCTCTGTTGACTCTCACATTCCATTATTCAAAATGGTCAGCTCCCTTGGCTCTACTCAGCATGTGGTTGGGGAGATGCTGTGTGAGAAGCATAACAATGAGAGAGAGGGGAGAGGGCAGGCAGGAGGGAAAAGGAGGAGCCCCCTGGTAAGACTTCATAGGCCAAATGAGTTGGGATTTTATTTATTTATGTTTAACTACTTAGTGTTTTCATACGTACATGGTGAAACCAACCTAATCATTATGTTGTGTTTATTTGAATCCCAGTGCTTCTCACCCAGTGCACTTGGGACCAAAGAGAGCCTTGTTGAGGTCAAAGGTGAAGTCTAAAGTCTATCCAGGGTCCCAACCCATATTTTTGTCTTACATATTCATTCATGAAATATGCATCGATTGTATGCCAATGGCCAATGCCCTAGTATAAGCAAAACGAAACTCCTACCCTGAAAATCCACCATTCCAAAGCAAGCAAGTAGTCTGAGATGCATATTTTTCAATTTCATGAAAACTAGTAGCAGGACCCTGCCTCACATCCAGGGTCTAAAAGGGTCAGAGTGTGTGCAGATTGGGGTAGGATCTTTTTTTAGAGAGAACTGTGCAATGATTCCCACCACCTCTACTCAACCTCAGGAGAAAGGCTTCTGTGACCTCTTACATAGATTGGACAGGCGTCTGACCCTCACATGGAGAATCTAAGCGTGGCATGCAGCATCCTGTGGGAGTGGACTGACAAGATGCCCTTTCCTGTTCAGCCTCCTCAAATCCTGTGTGTCTTTTAACGCTAGTTGGACACCTACCCCTATTATGAAGACTTCCCTGATATTTCCCCACTCTCGAAGATGTCCATTGTTTGAATTCCTGCAGAATTTGACACCTAATTAGATGGTTTTGTATCATACTCTAGTCAGACCCTTGGTCTCGACTCATCATCCTCCATCGTGCCTGCCCAGAGTTCTCATAACCTAAATGTCTGTGTTTAAAATTTTGCTACTAAGACAAGAACATAACTGCTGTGGATAAATTGGGTGAGGAAGAACATTAGCCTCTGTTTCCCATTTTATATTCTTTTTTCCAGCAGTGACATTAGTTGTAGGCACAGCTGTGTCTGAGAGGCAGAGACTGGAAGCCACTTCTGCCCATGGGAGTTTGGATGGCATGAGATGCCATGTTGTCAGCGACACCTTTATTGGGAAGGTTGGTCTGGAGAGAGAGACCTTTTATAGAATGTATTTGTTTTGCCAGATTTGAGAGAATTTAGTGTTTATACAGCTTTTGGTTAAAATTCCATCTCTGTTGCAGAGAGATTATTATCTGAGGAAACAATCAAGTACTTAAGGGAGAAGAGGTAGAGGCTGGCAAGCAGAGAAGTATTTTAATCTTACTTCCTGACATTGGTTCAATGCCTTCTTTAGTTCTTTGGATTTTAAGTCTGATGTTCTTTTTAACTTGGAAGAAAAATTCCTGAAGCCTGTCTGGGGTGCCTCAGTGTCCTGGCGTTGCTGAGGGTTCCGTAGAAGTGTCCCCGGGATGGAAGTGCTAGTTAGTGGGAGGACATTGCTATTGACTTTGAACCTCGAATGCTGCTGTGATTCAGAGGGAATTATTCTAAACCACCGCCCTTGAACCTGTGGTACGGTGTCTTAGATACTAACGTATTCTTGTGATTCAGGGAAATGTGCATGTGTGTACAACTACCATTACCTTTGCCAATTAATATAGTTCCTTAGTGGCCATGGGTAACCAGCTGGTTGCTCTCCCAGAATTTAGAGTGTAGAGGGCTCCCCTCCCACTCCCACCGCCCACCCCCCTAATATTGTGAAAAATGCAAACACAGGTATTGATCTATCATAAGTACTTGTATAACATCTCTAGATTATTTCTAATGAAACTGTCAATTATAGGTGTGGTATCACTGAGTCTAGAACAGTGGCTCCCTAACCTAGTTGATCATCCAAATCACTCGAGGAGTTAAAAAAAAAATACTATAGGTTTCTGAGCCTCACCTCTGATTACAGAATCAGAATACCTGGCTGGGGCTCCGAGAGAACTCTAATGTGCTGACATAATTGGTAGCACTGCCTTGCGAAACAGTCCTTGGGTCACATGTGGGGGATTGGTGTGGGTGAGAAGAGGAGTAGTTTGAAGATACAAGAGAGGAACTGTTTTTCTAACCACTTCAGTCAGGTGTGGGTTGTGGTATAGAAATGGCTAAATAAAGAAAATCTAACCTTTGTTCCTCTGAAGTTCTTTTTCATTCAGTCCAGAGGTTTCTAACCTGGAATTTTCCTAACTGGATTAGAGAAGGTAATGGAGATTATTAAGCTATTTTGAAATGAAACAGCTTTGTTGAGATATAATTTACATCCTATCCAATTTACCTACTTGAAGTGTACAATCGAATGCTTTTGGTAGGCTCACAGGTTGTGCAGCCATTGTGACAATAAATTTAGAACATATTTATCACCCTAAAAAGAAACCCCCATATCCATTACATTATTTTTAGTACTCAAAGAACCAATTTATTAGTTCATAATAAAGTTCTATAGGCTAATATCAAGGTTTTTTGATTCAGACTAGAATTATGTCAGATAAGGGTAGCTCATATTAAGCTTTGATTGAGAGTTACATTATTTTTAGTGGGAGGATGGATTAATACATAAACCTTGTCTGTTGGATGAGAGGGCAACAAGGCTGTACATCTCTGCACTGTTCAATCCTCACGAATTGACCGATGTCACCATTACTGACGACCAATGATAGAAGCCATGTTTCAGTGACTTATTTTGGCATGAGCAGGGAGTAAACGGCCTAATATTCCTGCTCAGTGGGTAGATGTGCTTTATTCTGCTTGAAATGGGAGAACATAGTTAAAGCAGCTTTTCCCATATATGTGTAACATTTTGTCCTCTTTTTGTACTATCCAAATTAGACTGCTATGCAGTTAATTCAACTTTACTGCAGCTCTTTTGAATGAAGCATCTTGATTAAGTGACTTTTCTAAGGCCTGCTGTGACTGTAGCCTCGCTAAATTAATGGATGTCACTTTACTCAAGATAGTCCGCAGCCCAGTCTGGGCTTTGGAAGTTTGGATTTGGGAATTGGAGCTGGGCAATTCCGGCCGAGTCAAGGAAGGCAAGGAAGTCCTTGACTTACTGGTAGGTCCCCTTAGGGAAGAGTTGCTGAGGCAAAGAGAGCCCAGCATTATTTTGGGGACAGGTTACTTCCCCCCTAGTCATGGCTTCCAGGTGTTAGATCTTTGTACAAATACCAGGAAAGCAGTGATCTATTACCAACTTTAGTTACTCCCAGCTACAGTTCTTGTTTCTGAAGTTTCTGTTTTGTAGATTTTTCAGGACTTCTTTACCCTTGATCCCATCTCTCTCATCCTGGAGTTCTACCCACAGACCACCTAGCTATCACACACCCGGAGCCATGACTCCAGGAAGACATTCATTTCATAGCTAATCCTTTCCCCTGGGAATTTTTGAAAGTAGTTGCTTTATTTACTTAATCCTCTTCAAATAAGAGTTTGCATACTTCTCATTGGCATGCTAAAAAAAAAACAAAAACAAAAAAGCCAAAGGCAAACACACACAAAAAACTAGCACACCACCTGTGAAAACCCAGCATGACCTGAAACAGAAATCTTCCCCACATTGGCCTAAGACATTCCATGACTGAAGGAATGCTTTGCGTGGTTGCACCTTGGTGGGCTACATAGTTTGTCGATTATCCAAGCCTTGGCTTCTCTTTTCTCCCTTTCCTGCTGTATGGATTTGGCCTCTTTCCTTGGTTATTAGCACTTCGGCCAGACGGTAAAAGGAAAGAATTGAACTCCAAGGATGATTTCCATTTTGTAGCTATAGTTGGTTGAAGACCTTGATCCAATGTTGGCTTGGGAATATCTGATTGTCATTATTTCTGCTTGTATTCATCAAAAGGTGGTTTGTTTTCACATGAAAAGGGGCCGTTTCATAAACCAATGCAGCTCCAACAGGTGTATTCCCTGGTCAATCTATGTCAATTCTAGGTTCTCAAACATCAGTGTGCAAAAATTCAACCAAGGAGATTCCTGGGCGCCCTGGTCCCTGAGATCGTTTCCATAGAATGTGGTCCAGGATTTTGCATTTAGCAAATTGTCCCCAGGTCCTTCTAATTAAGATTAACTAGGGGCCAATTTTGAGAAGCGCTATCTGGAGTTTGCACATGGCTGTTCAGGTAATGCCTTTTCTGTGGTTAAATACTTGGCAATTAATAAGATTTAATTACAGTGTGTACGGTTTCCAAGGCAACATGCATTGTGTCACTCTCACCTACAGAGCTGAGAAGATTGAGGGACCACAGGGAATTTGCAGTAAAGGTGTGGCCTCCAGAGAAATGTCATCCAAGTTCTTTATGATGAGTGGTGTTTCATACCATTCATCCAAGGGCCCCCTGCTTGTTGGCAGCAGCAATAATGGGAGTAAACACATTAGAAGCCAGGAAGTCACTGGATTTCTGGAGGTAGCAAGGAGGACTTGATGAGGGATGAATACAGCCATTTAGTTACTTGCACTCCCCCCACCCCCACCCCACCCTGCATCTCCTCAGATCAGTTTAGTCCAGAATGATTAGGATGGTGGAGGAACAGGAGACAACCTTGAAAAGCTTTTGAAAAATAATGGTCAGCTGTGGTAAACGTTTGAGCACTTTTTCTTAGTTCTCGAATGGACAGGACTGTTGAAGTTCTCCTGCTCCCACTTTCTGTCGGTTGACGCTACGTTTATAGAGGGCGTATGAGCACATATGGTGGGAACTTCCACATAGAATTCCTTGCCTTTTTGACCTACATCCAAAGGCTCCACACTCTGTACATTTCCCAGGTTTAAGGATGAAAAAGGTTAAGTCCATACTGTATTTTACCATAGGCTTCTGCTTAGGTTTAGTTTCAAAGCTAGAGGGCACTGGAAAAAGCATTCAGCTATCAGACTTTGGGGTCTGGTCCTAATTCCCAGCATATAAACAGGCTTTGCTGCTGCAGGCAAGTTCCTTAACTTCTCTGAGCCTGCGTTTCTACCTCTGGGAAACCAGGAGCTTACACTCAATCGATAGTCTTAACTTTTGAAGGGTGACAACCTCTTTGCAGAATTCAGTGAAAACTAGGAACTTTCTTCCTGGAAAAAAGTATATCTATACTTAAGAAAATTGCATTCACTTTCCAGGGGACCATAGACCCCTCCTAAATAAGGTGTTTTCTTAAGACTTTTCCAGCTCAAACTCAGAATAGCTGGGTCCCACAAGGACCTGGGGAGTCTTTCATTGTTTAAACTAGCCTCCTGAGGAATGAGGTATTTGCTGAGGGAGGTTTTGTTGTTCCTGGCATTTTCACTAACTGCCCTGTGCATTTAGAGGAGAAAAAAACCCAAAAACCACACTGAGAAAAATAAATAGGTCATGTATAGCTTCTGGAATACGAACTGTTGTCCTTATCATTTTTCACTGTGGTGACTCTTCAAAAGTAGGTGGATAGTATCATTGTCACATGAAGGGTGTGTAGGGGAATTTGTTCAGCATACAGATACTGTATTTTGTACAATGACAGTTAAGCCGTTACTGGGAAATTGAGGTAAAATGTAAAGATCTGGTTAACTTGAGAATGTCAGAAGGTTCCAGAGAGTGTATCAGTGGAAATAATATATATTCTTTACCGTGTCATAGCTCTCATCTCTGACCACCTTCCTAATTCAACCCCCATCTCCCGCCCAGGGCCCAAAGTTGTAATCCAGTCAGGAGAAAATGTCTGTAGTGTTTATTTGGAAACCTGGATACTTAATTTCTTTCTTTCTCTGCTTAGGTGCTGAAAAATCTCCTCTAGAGCTTTGGAAGGCTGAATGGACTAAACATGAAGAGCTTGAAAGCGAAGTTCAGGAAGAGCGATGTAAGTATGCGGTGACTCACCGTCTGGCTGCTCCAGCTGAGCTCGGAGAGCTGCGGCAACCGGTCCTACCCTCCTACCTTGATAAGGCACTGGGTTAATCAACTACAGAAACCAGAGCGTTCAGGGCCGCAGCTCAGGGTAGCTTTCGTGAATGGTGTGCTCTAGGTTCCTTGCTGTTTGTGTGTACAGCTTTTAAAATGACATTTTTAAATTCCTGGGGTCTGTGCCTTGTAGAGAAAGGAATAAAGTAAACAGCTTAAAGGAAGGAATTAGTAAAAACCGCAGCGTTTCTAAAGGCCCCCAAATGTGATTCAGAGTGTCATTTTTAGAGGAAGCTAGTCTCATGATACTGGTTAAGAAACTACGTATTAGCATAGTTCATCTTTAGCTTTGGGGAGCTCTTTTAAACTCTCTGTTAAGGCTTTTGTGGTAAAACAGTAATATCTATTTGCTGCCTGTATCTTTATTTCTCCTGAATTCCTGGGGTTCTTACTTGTTATTTATGATAAAAGACTTTGGATTGGAGGAACCAGCTATGATGTCAGCATTATGAAACAAAGCCTCCCAGAGGAGAACATGGAGAATAATAACATAGGCACAGGATTATATACAATGATATTTTAATAAACGGTCACCTCATAAACCCTGTTGACATTCTAGTCTTATATAAGGTGCATTCCAGATACTTCCAGCAGAATTGTTGAATGGGAAAAATTCATGGAAAGATATTCAATGGGATTCCAGATATGTCACCCTCAAAATGAGCTTGTTTTGGCTATCATTTAACATTAGGTAATTAAAGGTGAACCTGGATTTTATTGCTTTGCTGTGAATTATATGACAGCTTGACACAACCACATTTTTGCAATAAATGGAGGCTACATCTTTTATGGCTAACGTCACACACACACACACACACACACACACACACACACACACACACACCCCACCTCTTTTTGGCTGAAGCTTATCTCCTGAGGCTGCGTCATGACATATGTTACTGCTCTGATAAGACCCAGACCAGAGAAGATGTTTGTGAGATGACTACAGAATCTTGTCTTGCTTAAAGGAAGTTAGAGCTAGAAAGGGTTTTAGGAAAAACTTGGCCTCACCTCATTCTTCAGGTAAGTTAATGGAAACTCAGAGAACATGAAGTGACTTAGCCAGTCACCCAACTGGCCTTTGGCCAATGAGAGCCTTGGTCATCTGACTTCTTTAGCTCCTTGCCCCTGCCACTCCCCAGAGAAACCCCCTTTAACCTTCTCATCTGCTGGCCACATGATACTGTAGCCTATAGATCTCATTTCGCTTTCTGTAAAGAAGGGGTAGTTAAATGGAAAATGTTCCCCAGTTGAGAGGATATGGGTTTGTAAATTTTGTGACTAGGCTAACAAATGTCTTTTCCATTCCAAGGAAATTTGGGTAGCTTCCATTTATACAAGTTGAGATTATTTTAGCAAAATTTAATCAGTCTGGAGTTCCATGATATATGAACAGGGGCAGGATAAATGATAGGTCCATAAACTTTTGGTCGGAAAATTCAAAACTGGTGGCAATAGGGAGGGTGTTGCTGGAATCTAATTTTTAAATAAAAACTGAACTATTACCATGATAAAAAGAGTCACAATAATAATACTATTAAAAGCCTCTGGGATTTGGCAGCAGAAAGGCTCTGAGTTTGGCAGTTCATGCTAAGAGAAGAAATGCTTGAGGAGCAAGCCTGAGAGAGAAGAACAAAGGAAACTGGTATAACGGGGCCAGAAAATAGCAAATGGATCCCCAAATTCATCTCAAATTGCTTCCCAGAGCCACACCACTGTATAGCTAAGTGGAGGGAATAAAAACAACAAAGAAAATCATTTCAAATCCCAGTATGTTCATCACCCATTTCATAATATTATAATAATTAACCATTACGGAGTATTTACTATATACGAGTACGTCAGGTCCTATGCCAACTTCTTTCTGTGAAATTATTTAACCTTGCCACAACCTTTTTTCGTAAGTATTCTTATTAGGCTCATTTTACAGATGAAGAAACTGAGACCGAGGGAAGCACAGTAACTTGTCTGGCTTCTTAGAGCTCTAAGTTGTACAACAAGTTTTTGTGCCAAAGTAGCCCAATTCCGGAGCTCAGGTTTCCTGAGAGGAAATTTGGCTGGAGATTTGATTTCATAAAGCAGGGCAATCCAGGAAGTAGCTTGGAAAGGCGACTTGGGACCTCGGTGTGTGGCCTTGGGCAAGTCTCTTACCTTTCCTGCTTCCTTCCCTAAAAAGTGGAGAAAATACTGGCCTTGCAAAGTTGTTGTGAAGGTTAAATGTGCTAATGTAGAACACACATCTTAGGACCTGGCACACAGGGGATGCTTGGTAAATATTTATTCTTTTCTCTTAATCAGAAACCATGATAAAAAGTGGGATTGGAAAGTGTCTATGGTCTGGAGGGCAGAATAATCTGGTAACAGTTGCTGTCTCTGAGGA
Organism: Rhinolophus sinicus; assembly: GCF_057876585.1. Taxonomy (NCBI): domain Eukaryota; kingdom Metazoa; phylum Chordata; class Mammalia; order Chiroptera; family Rhinolophidae; genus Rhinolophus; species Rhinolophus sinicus. The sequence continues at coordinate 22,741,478 of NC_142503.1, forward strand.
GGGAGATTGAGAACTGGAAGTAGGTAGGGAGGGAGACTTGCTTTTCAATGTGTACCTTTGATTTGAAATTTTATATATATGTTGTGCACACACACATATAATCACTTGTTAGAAGAAAAGCATATTTTAAACTGTTCATATTCAGTTAAATGAGCCAAACTATAATCTTCTTTACCCGAAATGAGTGGTCTTTCTCAAAGAAGGAACCTAAACCATCAGCCATCAAATTTTCTTGCTTGTCTTTGTGTGAGGCTGAAAGGAGAAGCGAGAAGAAAGGGTTCTTTGTATTTCTGGGGGGTAGGAAGAAGAGGACAGCAGATCGTGTTCGTGCTTTCATAAAGAGAAGGCAGGTGACCCACTGGTGTGATCACGTTTCAGCCAGCCTGTGTCTGGGAGGTCTGCAGCCTGATCAGCTTGTGGCCATTCAGAGCAAAACCCAGGAGTGAAAAAAGGACAAGATGGCCCAAAGGAACCCCCCTGTGGATGGGCTTGAGGTCACTCTGCTACTCCAGGACTACCGTGCGGGTGGAAGGGATTTAATCCGAGTGTCCTTTCTGGAACACTTAGATGGCTACCACACCAAGGGCAGCTTTCTGTGAGTGCAATAGGGGAACGAAAGTGATTCTGTGGACTGTGGTGACATAACGTCCTTGTCGAGTTGCTTTTATCCCTGAACGTATTTGGGAGCTCGCAGATTACACACAGAGGCCAAAGAAAGTTATGGAGCTCACACCGGTCCTTCACCGTGGATGACATGTTTCAGTTCCCCTTTGTAACTTTATTTTGGGCATCCTTAAAGCTGGTTATATACTAGAGAGAATACAGGAGAAATGTAAAGTATGGTTCTTGTCGTTAAGAAACTCATAAACTGAGGTGGGAGGAGAAAAATTGCACATAAGAAATAACTAAGGCAAAATACAAGTCATATAGACTAGAGATATTTAAGGGAACTTCAAAGTGATATAAACCAATTGTTAAATTGTGGGGCCTGGATGGTAAATGCTGTCAATTTTTCAGAGAGGGGTGAAACCCCTGAAAATGGGAAGATTTGAGAGAGCCTCTTGGAGGTGGGGTTTCTTCCAGGCAGAAGATGGGTAGGATTTGGTAGGATGGTTGGAGAGGAGGGGAGGGTAATTCCGGGGAGCCAGCCATGTAGCACAGTGGGGAGACTCTGTCTCAAAACCTTTCCCTTGAATGCAAAATTGTAACACTTCAAGAGCCCACCCGAGTACCCATGGCATGGCTCTTGAGTCTTTCGATAAGAACACTATAAATATTTCATTCTCGATTTCAAAATGGGTATACTTGACTTTCACGCTTATAAAATGAGTGCAGAGTTCTAAATCATCATGATTTATATCTTTTATGAGTATAGTTTGAAAGTGACTTCTTTACCTCTTTAAATATCTGCAGCAACTAGCATGTGGTTCCACATGGAAAAATGAGCTGTCATCATGAGAAATGAGGCCAAGAAGGTTGGGGTTTCCCTTCGCTAATAAAATGCTCAGGCTTCTGGAATTTCTTTGTAAATGCCAATTTCTAGTGCTGTGAGTGAACTGGGTGGAGGTTGAGGGATGGGAAATGAGGTTGAAAGATCTTTGTTAACAAATCTGGAGAAATGCCTCTCGAACATGATCGAGACCTTCAGAGTTTACTTTGTGGGTGTGTGCTTAATTTTATGAAAGATTTGTTCCCAATTATGTTTTCCATTGTAATAGGGAAGCACCGGACATTCCATTAAAAAAAAAAAAAAAAAAGAATCGAAGCAGCCAGTTCAAAATGGCTGGCTCCATGACAGATTAAATTGATGGTATTCTTTACATAGCAGCTACTAACGATTGCAGCTTTCAGCCAAAGAAATGCACACACCCCGTGAATCTTGAGGAACCAGACACATCCTGCTCAAGAAGGAGTTTGCATTTCTTGCCTGTTGAGAGAACAGCTCTCATGAAGGTCAAAAATCACATCTCTGCCAACG